>NW_018407547.1:306073-342769 GCF_002113885.1 Mizuhopecten yessoensis
GGGGGGGGGTGATATTAAAATGGTCATATCATAAACTTTTTATCATGTTTTTTTCCTTTAAAATAAACAAAACATACACACACACAAAAAATCTTTATTTTATTTATATTCATAAAAATGGTAACAAAAACAATGATGTATATAAACAAAACAGTAACAATTATAGGTAAAAAGTCAACATTTAGAAATTCCCAAATTCCTACAAAATGGTATGGTTATTAAAATTTGGGTGGGGCTTTGTAAATCAATCTTTAAATTATTTTCCATGAAACCGCAGCTATTCCATGCCAACAATTCGTTTGTTTACCTCAAAAGTAGTATACAGTTAAAGTATGGGGTTGAGGGATATAGCAAGTTTCTGGTGTCCCGAGACCGGGGCCCGTATTCATGAAACCGTTCTCATGCTCAAGCATGGATTTTGTGCTCAAGTGTAATTTCTTGTTTAAGTTATAAATTATTTTTAAAAAAATGTTTTGTTAAAGTTTTGGACAAAAATTGAAGAAACTTGAAGCCGATACTGTTTTCAATATTTAAATTTGACTTTTTGATTGTTGACATGATTTAGGTGGGTTACAAGAAAGATGGCTTGAGCACAGAATCCTTGCTTGAGCATGAGAACGGTTTTATGAACACGGGCCCAGGTCTATTTCCCGAGGCGAAGCCATGGTCGAACTAGCTAGTAGAACGCGCTGGTTCTCGTATTGAAAAAAGGACACCTTCTGGAGAAAAGTCCTAGAGCCTGGGCTTCGCCTAGCTATAAAATTGCGTTATATAACCACTGGAGACTCCTACCGATCACTTCAATATGGTTGTAGAGTGGCTGCTAAAAGATGTTAAACTCTGAACAACTTAGTTTAGGTCCAAATATAGCTGTAACACATTATCAGGTCCCTGTGGAATAACAGACTTATAGTGACCAACTGTCAATGGCTTGATAACATAGATATTCGTACGATACTGTTGATGTCGGATGTGGAAGTATCGTAACGAGAATGCACAATAGTGTTGATGCCTGATACTTCTGTAAGTGCAGTGTGTCCATGCAAGAGAGTCTGCGAGACGGACAGACCATTTGTAGTCACCAACTGTATGAGATTATCAGTGTTCGGGCCCGAGTGGATACGAACACTGGTTCCGTTGGGGTTGGGTTTAACACCGCCTGCGCTTGGTATTCGCCTGACAGCAACCTTTCCCGCCCCTGTCCCACGTCTTGTTCGCAAGATGTGGTATCTGGGTCAGTATTATTTTGCTTAGATACACACACACACACACACACACACACACACACCGACATGCCCTTGGACCCCTATCTCACAAACACGATTTAAGAAATTGCGAACACGATTTAAGTAAAGCTGAAAAATCGTGTTGATTCGTGCTCGACCTTGTGGTTTGTGCAAATTTCTTAACCAAACACGACCCTCATACGACCTACATACGACTGAACATGACACTCATACGACTGTCATAAGATATTCATACGATACAACACGATTTAACCTCATTTAACACGACCCCAATACGACGGTTACGACCAAACACGACTGACATACGACGCCCATACGACATAACACGACTCAACACGACCGCCTTACAATTAAACACGAATCAATACGATGTCCATAAGACTGAGCAAGACCTTCATACGACATATTTTGTTTATTTTGGTCACGTTGGTCATGTAGTATATAGGCTGCATTGCAACAGCATTTCTGTGTCAGTCTTCACCATGTTCAACAACGAACAAGACCCGCAAGAAGCAGCTTTGGAGGAGGAGGAAGTACTTCCGGTAGCTATGGTTTTGATGGTGATGGGTAGGAGGCAGCGTAGGCGTGGCAGAGTAAGGAACAGAAAAAGATTCTGGGTTCGACTATGGTTGTAGAGGAGACCTTCTGGAGAAAAGCCCTAGGGCCTTGGCTTCGCCTAGCTATAACACCACTGGATACTCCTACCGATCACTTCAATATGGTTTTAGAGTGGCTGCTAATACCATCTCTACGATTGTCTACGACACATGTGAGGCTATTACTCAAGCGTACACAGATGAGGTCATGCCGACACCAAAAACCCCAGAGGCTTGGAAGGAGGTGGCTGATCAGTTTTCAACGAGATGGAACTTTCATAACTCTCTCGGTGCAATAGATGGAAAACATGAAGCTATAAAATGTCCACGAAATTCAGGCTCTTTCAATTATAACTATAAAGGTTTCTACTCTATCATACTCCTCGCAATAGTTGACGCTGCATACACGTTTCTGTATGTTGACATTGGGGTAAATGGTAAGCATTTCTGTGTCAGTCTTCTCAAGGACTGCGACATCTATTCTTCAAGGACTGCGACATCTATCAGGCACTGGACCAAGGCACTGCAGGTCTTCCAGAACCACAACCTCCTCCAAACGATGATCAACCCCTGCCATTCGCAATTATAAGAGATGATGCCTTCGCACTACGTCAATGGCTTGAAACCCTTCCCGTTCAGGTGCATGACGAACGCAGATCGAATCTTCAACTACAGGTTGTCGAGGGCAAGGCGAGTGGGGAAGAATGCTTTTGGCATCCTAGCGCATAGGTTAGTTAACTTACCTTTTATATTTTGAATCATAAACACTGTATGTCTCTACAAATTAGATGATGAAAGGAATTCATCAACTATTATCATATGTGTACATGTGTGTTTTAAAATGAACTCAACAACATTATATCTATTACATACTTTCTTACCTTGTTTTTCAGGTTCCGCTGCTTGCTTATCACTATGTAGCAATATCCTCATCGTGTGCAGACGATAACTATGGCATGCTGCGTAATGCACAACCTACTGATAACCCGCAACCCTAACCATGCTGCTCATATGGTGGATGGAGAGGACCCGATCACCCACGAAGTACTTCCGGGAGTCTGGCGAAATGAGGAGGACCTGGTTGGTTTGCAGGGCGTTGGAAACGCCGTAGGCAGAAACACTTCAAGCAAAAAAGACAAAGTGCAGCACAGGTACCTGCGGAGTTACTGCAACTCACCCATAGGAAAAGTAGACTGGCAGGATGATTTGATCTAACAAGAGTACCGCGGGGCGGAACAAAATACGCCCGCCGAATGTCATACAGTGTTATATACTTTCTTACATTCAAATAAGATCTGCATCATTCTAGAGTGGTTAGCTGATATGCTATAAAAAATATAGGAGAAAATCTTCAGAAAAAAAATCAAATACTGAAATGAACAAAAGGCAATAAATTTTGCAAAAATCGTTGAATCAAAATTCTTTTAAGGGGGACACAACTTCATATCATGATTATCATGTACACCAAGTTTCAAAGAGATCGGTCGAAAAATGTAGGAGGAGATTTCCAGACAAAATTCAAATACTGAAATGAACAAAGGGCAATAACTTTTCGGAAATTGTCGAATCAAAATTCTGTTAAGGGAGACGCAACTTCATCTCATGATTATAATGTATACCAAGTTTCAAATTGATCTGTCGAAAAATGTAGGAGGAGATTGCCGGACAAACAAAGTTTACGCCGGACGGACGGGCGGACGGACGGACGGACGGACGGACGGACAACGCCATACCACAATACTACCGTCAAATTTGACGGTCGTATAAACACTGGTATTTGCCCTGCACTTTGTCAAGTAGCGTTTTGAAAGAACCAAACAAACACATTAAATTCCATGGTATGAGTATATTTATTTAACCACCAATATTCAACTGAACATTACATGTCACACATACTTCATTTGCAATTCACAAATCGAACTAGAAAGTGTGATTCATTCACAAATCGAAGTTTGAATTATGATCCATTCACAAATGGAAATTGTCTGTATTCAGAACAAGGAATGTTAACTGTGTCCATTATAAAGAAGAAATTGAAATTGTTCAGAGACTCTGTCTTCCACAGTTTTTTACCCATATAAGATCGATGCAGCTAGGTTCAAAGCTTGTGTGCTAGTTGTTGTTGAAGTTTCTGTATTGCCCAATGGTTGTGATGGGGAAACAGTCAGGAGAGGTGAAGTGTTGAATAGCGATTGAAATCTAGGAGAACACGTAGTTGGTATGTTACATCCAGCGTTGTACGGTTGAACATGTTGTCCATACACAGTGCCTGGTGTGTACGACACTGGCTATTTGAAGTTTCTTACCTTGGCAAACAAAGCATCTTTGGCTGCTGCTGATTCTGCATCATCATCTGGCGTTGTTTTCCTTGTGTTTTTGTTTTTGGTGGATGAATAGTCCAAGGAGGAAGTGGTGCCGATGTACTGTGCTGTTTCTCATCTCAAGATGCCTCATCACCGGTGTCACCCTCATCTACTTCTACTTCCTGCTCACCGTCCACACTTTTTCTGTGTGTCCTGGGAGATCTGTAAAAATAAGGAATGTTGTGACGACAAATCTATCCCTCTCAGTCATTCTAGCAGTGGCCTGTCCAGACTTGCTATCAGTCGGTTTTCCCAAACGAGTTCGCATGCCCAGGAAAAAGTGCTTCAGCTGCGCATCTGAAGAAAAATGGAGAATAAAGTTGAAACATATAATAAATATGTTTAAGTAGACAAGGTAAGAAATACAGAACATTGCAGATCATGGAAGAAAAAAACGTGAACATTTGATATGAAAACATATGATGACACTAATCAGGAGTAAAAACAAATTCATTGTGAGATGTCACCAGTACTTTTTAAGTAAACAAGGCTAAAACATACAACATGCAGATAAATATCTAATGTAAGGTTCTTACATGTACAGGGTGGGTCGATGGATGCAGCTTTCTCCTCAAGCAAACGTCATTTCTTGCCCTAATCTTTATATGATTTCAACTTCTTATTATAAAAGAGTTCGTTTTCGCGATAAAACTCCGCTAATTCCACTTCCTGGCTGTCACTGAAAATATACCAAGTGGTACGTCCTTTGTTCGGTTGGGAAAACTCAGTATCACTGGGATTGATGGATGAAATTGATGTTTTGTTCGTCTTATTTGGTCTGCCTTTCTTGGTTGGTTTGTGTCCGGTTAGCTCAGCAGTACCAGCGACACCATCATGATCTGGCCCGGTTAGCTCAGCGGTACCAGCGACACCATCATGATCTGGCCCGGTTATAGCTCAGCGGTACCAGCGACACCATCATGGTCTGGCCCGGTTAGCACAGTGGTAGATTCAGTGGCAGATTGATGTGAAATGTCTTCAGATGGAGATGAAGGTGGAGATGATGGTGATGGAATGTTGAATGGACTATACTCCTGCTGAGATGACTGCTGAGATGGCTGGATATCAGTTTCAGTTGTTGTTTTTGTTGTTGTTGTTGGCGATTCAGAGGTTTTAGCTGGCTCATCTTGTCCCTGTGTACGGGTTGATGGTGAATGATGTTTCCCTTTCGAAGGTTTTCCGTGAAGGAGCTTCCGTTTCGGCCGTCTGAGGTTTGACATGGCTGTAGAATGAGCTTTCACTTTCAGGGATTTTTCCAAATTCTCACTCAGTAACGTGATCGGCTCTTCCGGTCGTATGCCAAACGTATGGATTTCGTGTTCAGGCGTATGGGAGTCGTATGAAAGGCGTATAAAATTCGTGTTGAATCGTGTTAAAACGTATGAAGGTCGTATGAGTTTCTTCCCATGCTCCCCAACACGACTGAACGCGACTGAACACGATCTTCATACGATTGAACACGACTGTCATACGACTGAACACGATCTGCATACGATTGAACGCGACTGTCATACGACCTTCATACGAACTTCATACGACTTTTCAGCTCGGCTTAAATTGTGTTATAAATGCAAAAATTTATAACACGATTTAAGCCGAGCTGCGACATTCATACGTCCGCGCGCGACCGACCACGACTTAACACGAATGAGTGCGCGACCTTCATACTTCTAATGCTACTTTTCCACAATCACAACCTTTATCAGGACCTCAACACGACCACACTCGACCTTAAGATCGTGCTTGGTCGTGGAGCATCGTGGCAAATTTGCAAATATGTGTCAAGTGTACGACTGTCATACAATCGTCATGCGACAGTCATACGGCGAACTACGATGGTATACGTTTTTATACGTTTTTTATACGATGGCAATACGGCTTGTATACGACCGGTTACGACGTTGCCACGACTTAGCACGATGTCAACACGATGGCCATAAGACCTTAAAAGACTTTAATACGACCTACATGAATGGCACACGACTGTGCAAGACCGCGATACGACATCCATACGATTTTGTTTGTTTGTTTTTTGGCTCACGTGGTCTGATGTGTATATAAATGGATTGGGGATGCCTTCCTGTGCCAGTCACCATGATGTTTGAGGAGGACCAACACCTGCACGAAGCTGCTTTGGTGAAGGAGGAGGAGGAGGGCCTTCTTCTTGCTGCAGCCTTAATGCTAAGGGCAAGGAGGCCCAAGAAGAAGAAATGTGTGGGTGAACCATGGTTATTGAGGAGACTAGAGTATGGACACTATGAAAACCTCTTACAAGAACTTCACCAGAGGAATGGATGGAGGTAGCTGAGAAATTTTCAAAGCGCTGGGACTTCCACAACGCTGTTAGTGCACTTGATGGCAAGCACGTGGTGATCCGGTATTCTCAAAAGTCTGGCTCCTACTATTTCAATTACAAGGGCTTTCACTCGATTATTCTTCTAGCCTTGGTAGATGCTGGCTAGACATTTTTATATGTTGACGTTGCTTTTGATTGGCTAATGCAGTGGCGTAATAAATTATCAAAAGAAAGAGTCCGTAAAAGAAAGTCGAAAATCCTTTAATGTATGAAAGGTAGATTAAATTAAAAGTATTAACTTGAATGATGTTTTACGTTATTGAGCCATAACACAATAAACCGGAGTGTACTCTCATGATAAACCGTTCACGGTTTATTTAGAGTACACTCCGTTTTTTGTGATTCTGTCGGGTCCACATGGTCCACATCTACTTGAGGCTTCTTATTACCACCTTTGGTGCCCGATTTGATGCCTTTGTGGCTTGATTTGGAACGAAGTTTGCGAGGAGGCATGCTTGTTGTTCTTTTGTTTTTCACAATTAACTATACAATGTGACATAATCGAAAGTTCAAATATTGGTCATGCCACGGTCTTATGGAAGTCTTGTTTAGTCATATGACCATCGTATGAAGGTCATATGAAAGTCGTATGCAGTCGTGTTCGATCGTATGAAGATCGTGTTCTGTTTCTCGCGCTTTTTTGTACGACTGAATACGGTCTTCATACGATCGCCATACGACTGAACACGAATATACACGATCTTCATTCGATCGTCATACGTCTGTGTACGACTAAATTTTAGCTCTTAGATCGTGTTCTAATTTTTGAACATGTTCAAAAATTAGAACACGACCCAAGCACATGTGCGATCGCCATAAGACGGCACACGACCACCACCGACCACATACGACTGACCACGATCATGTTCCCGACCGCAATGCGACTGAGCGCGACTGACTAGATCTGCTCAAGACGTGCTCGGTCGTGACCAAGATCGTCTATGTGGGAAAATAGCTTAACAAGATTTAAGGAAAAACGTTAAATCGTGTTCATTCGTGTTCAGATTCGTGAATGTGAGATAGGGGCTTAAAAATTAGGAACTATTTGTAAACACAGACGAGCTTACTCTTTCTAAATATGGCTTTCGTTTTTGCAATTAATACGCTATATAGAAATGTTGCTGTATTTAACGTCCCCTTTGTATTGGTTATATCCTAATTTTCAAAAGTTTCTGTAAGAGGTTAGAGAAAAAGGTCAGTCTTTGGATATAAATAATCTACCCTAGGGTGCAGAATTGACGTCATGTCAACCGTTAATCAATGCCTTTATTTGAGATGGGGAAGGAACTACTTTCCATTTTGGGAGTACGACAGAAACAGCTCAAACCTCTAGGTAATACTCTTAAATGCCTGGCCTCGGGATAAACATTAAAACATATGATCCCTTGGCTTGAGATGTTCTCTCTTATCCCAAAGGTGGGGAACATTCTATTGTTCTCTCAGTTTTTCACTTACGTGTTTCCAGTTTTACCTGTGCAATATTGTCACTCCTTGGTGAAATATCTCTGTCGCTCCCAAGAATATGATACATTTGTAGATGACACGCACGCTGGAAGAATACGGTGACATCAGGTGAACAATAAAGTATGACGTAACAATCGGCTTTCAATGGAAGACTTTAAGAGGTCAATTACAAATCAAACAAGCCAGACTGTTGTCGAAGGAGGAGTCAGGACCCGAAATCATAACACGGGAGAAAAATTATCATCCTTTCCGTATTGTCAATATAAGCAACAATGTTGTGACGTCACGAATTTAGAAAATTTTCTATGCCACAATGCGGAAGTTTTAAATGGCGACGCGATCGAATTTAAAACAATCATTCTCTCACCTTTTTATTTGAAAAGCAAGCGAGTCACAAAGAAAACACTCATGTATATCCCACATGCATGTAGGTGAACTCGTTGACATTTACTACTAAAACGCGATAAGATAACGGCGTTATATCATGGTGGAAACCAAATCCCTATATTCCCTTATCCGTCATATTATATAAATGTTTCCAGATATTTAAAGGTGATTATACTTTCAGTAAAAGATAACTCTAAACGTTGATGCTCTTATATTGTCTTAGCATGTACGACCGCTAGCAGGTGCGTACAGTAGCTGCCTATGCGCTGTTGCGCATTTGAATCCACCAAATTTTCAATCAGAAAAACAAAACTAATACAATGCTTGTTTTATTTCTTGTCCCCCTACCAAGGCCCTGCCCTGTGCCTTCTCCTAAATGATTCGTCCTAACTAGTGTGTCTGACACCTGTGATCGTTGGTAGACTCGTATGGAATAGCGCTAGTGAATATACAACATTCTCCTAGCAACATACGAACGTCCATTGACAAGCGATTGGCAGTCTGTGCGGGATTTCTTTTTAAAACCAATTAAAAATACTTAATATATATGCTGGACCGCCGGTAAGAAAGATAATTTTCACAAACCACGTTCTATACGTATCAAGATGATACCTGCTGAACTTATCGTTGCGAGTGCATTAGTATCCATAGGGACACGATGTGGGCTTGATCTTTTAAAAGTCCATATGCATTTCAATGAAACACGTGTTCTTTTTAAAGAAAACAGTTTTGTTTAAATGTGATACGACAGCATGTAGATTAAATTCAGTCTTTTGTAGTCGAGTGAAATTAATAATCTACTGACAACCTGTATGGATGTGTATATAATCTAGCTCATTCATTCGCGATCGACTAACTGTATAGATAAAATAAATAAATTACATATCTTTAGCAAATATGATTAACAAAACTGACAAATTACTCATGTGCCCCTTTGTCAGCGTCAGCAATAATGTTACTGGGAAGTACCGAATTATTGTACCGTCAAAATGTCGCTATGTGTACGTCTATCAAATTTGAACAATTTGTATTTTGTGTCACACATGAATGCAAAACACTACGTATATACACTGGAAAAGTGAATCTTAAAATATATTATTCATCAAAACTTTATCAAAACGATCTTATAATAAGACCGCTTTTTCAATTCTTATGAAACTTACTACATGTATTTTACACTATTTTCAAGCCAAATGTGTTAAAATGGCTTACAAAGGAAACAAATCTGGCGGAATCTTTTTATGATCGTTTACATTGTTTCATGTGAGCTCAACTTTTTTTAGAGGGGAATAACTGACTAAAGAGTGGAATAAATAAATAAATAAATAGAGAATATGTACATGGTTATCATCAAAGATGATTGAATAGCCAAAAAAAACAAAGCTCAAAATGTATCAGGGCTGGGGATTTAAACTCTTTCAAATTATGATCTAGAGACTGAGTATCATGTGGTTGGGCTGTGTCCTGGAGCCAATTCTGGTAGCATACATGCATGTGTTTTTATTAACCAGCAATTGTATAAAGGGTGGATACCTTAGCTGTTTCCATGTTTTGACCCTGAGATTATGTCTAAAGGGACAGGATCAGATCCTAAACCCAAGGGTCAATGCTAATAACATGATTGTGTCATTCCTTCGCAACTAGCAATTGTATATATATGTGGTTCTGGGGTGGGGATCTCAATCATTTCAAGGTTATGACTCTGGGACTAAGTCTCCTGTGGGGTGGCCAGACTTGTGGAAATCCTGGTAGGATATCTGTATTTCCCTCTTCATACCCAGGAATTGCACTTGTGGTTTTAAGGAGGGAATCTCAACTTTTTTCATGTTATAATCCTTTTTTGGTTTCACCACTCAACGCCCTAGGGCCAGCCCTTTCAGTTGCAAAATTTTGAATCTCCACAACCTTATCATGTTTGTAACCAAATATAGTTGATATCCATCCCAAAAAAAGTTCCTTTAAATGATTGCAAAATACCCCTTTTTATGTCCACACCCCTTGTTTACGTCAAAGCAGTACGTAGTGCATCCACTGTTTGACATATCTCATGAAGAAATATATCATGTTTAGTAACCACAGGAATAACAACAGTATTATGTATTTACACTAAATTTCACTCTTTATTTTAGATACTCAAAATGGAATTTAAATTAATTTGAGTTATCTCCCTTTGACCAATCTGCTCTATTTTTAGCAGCACTATATTATGGATGCTTATTCACACTTTTAACCACAAACACAAACACTCTGTCTTTTATCTTATTCAAAGTCATTTCTTATGTAATTGATTGTGTTCTCTCAATTACACAAAGGCATATTGATATTTGATTTTTGATGATGTTAATTAGTTGTATTCTAATTAATTTCCTGTTGAACTGCAGCATAAACAGCATCCAACACAGTCCTTGTAACTTCACACACTTTGTCTGCATGGGCCTCTATGGTCATTTGTCTCTTTTTTAAATCGGTAGAGTATAATTGTGTGTCCCCTTTACTTTGAGCAAACAGGGTTCCGCAGCCATACGTTTTTATCAGCTGATTAATCGCATCCTCCATCTCCATAGAACAGTTCTGAAAATATGAAAGAAATCTAAAGAAAATATTATGATACCTCTTATACAGTGATGTCATGCTATTGTTATATGGGTGGTCGGTTGGCACAGTGGATAATGCACTCGTTTTTCACAGAGGCGACCAGAGTGCAGGTTCGATTCCCTGATCTGATATGAAAAGGTATGGGTCACCTGCTCAACCACAAGAGGTTTTCCCTCGAAAGTCTGCAGGTACTCTGGTTTCCTCCCACATTTAGACCCCTATGACTCCCGGGCGAACAAGAGTGATTAATATAGGTTGAAATATCTTGCTTAATAATTGTTATAAAAAATAAACAACATTTAATCTGAGAGTGTATCACCATCTGTTTGGAATTTTTTAATCAAAATATTTTGTATCTGCTCAGACTTTGAGGTCATAGGTCAAGGTTTCAGTGTAATACATACCCAGTGATAAAATTATGTGAAAATGATTGTGAAAAAGCATTCTATGAGATTTTGTTAATTGATGTTGATCAAACATATATCACAAGTACATGTGTAATACATTCAAAGTTCTGAGCTTAACGAGTATTCAATGGCATGTGTTAAATGTTCCAGTGTAATATACAATAATTAAAATATAATGATTTTGATGATATTTATTAGCCAAGCGTACATCATAGGTGTAAAATCTGGCCCCAAAAAGGGTCAAAAGCACAAAAAATATTCAATGTCATTCTATAAAAAATTACACATTAGAGAATAATATAGCTGTGTCAAAATGTAAATCATATATTCCATTGTTGGTTTCAACTCTAAGGTCTATGATACAGAAAGAAGATGAAAAGAGAAAATGTAAAAAGAACACGGTTTTACAGAATGGAGGACGTTCTACATTTGTATGACTTACCTTAGGACCTGCAACAGCTACCAGGATAGAGGATTGCAGATCTGATACTAGACATAAAGGTTTGTCAATGTCTTTCTGCAGTCTGAGCAGCAACTTGATACCCTACAAATACAGTATCAGATACAGTATCAGATACACAGCCTCAGGTTTGTCTATCTCTGTGTGAGTAACAACTTGATACCCTACAAATACAGTATCAGATACACAGGTTTGTCTATCTTTGTGTGAGTAACAACTTGATACCCTACAAATATAGTATCAGATACAATGGTTTGTCTTCATCTGAGTATAACAACTTGATATCCTAACAGGACAGTATCTGATACAGAGGTTTGCCTTAATCTGAGTATAACAACTTGATACCCTAAAAATATAGTATCAGATACAATGGTTTGTCTTCATCTGAGCATAACAACTTGATATCCTAACAGAACAGTATCTGATACAGAGGTTTGCCTTCATCTAAGTATAGCAACTTGATACCCTAACTAACAGGACAGTATCTGATCCAGAGGTTTGCCTTAATCTGAGTCTAACAACTTGATACCCGAACAGGACAGCATCTGATACAGAGGTTTGCCTTCATCTAAGTATAGCAACTTGATTCCCTAGCTAACAGGACAGTATCTGATCCAGAGGTTTGCCTTAATCTAAGTATAACAACTTGATACCCTAAAAATATAGTATCAGATACAAAGGTTTGTCTTCATCTGAGTATAACAACTTGATACCCTAACAGGACAGTACCTGATACAGAGGTTTGCCTTAATCTGAGTATAGCAACTTGATACCCTAACAGGACAGTATCTGATACAGAGGTTTGTCTCATCTGTTTTAGTAACAATATAGACACCCTTCAAATACACATTACAACTGGAGCAAGTGTTGATTAAAACAGTTCATGAGAAATGAAAGCTGAACACTTTTTTTTTATGAAATGAAGAAAGATTATCTACTCTTGTTGATTTAACACACACAAAATATGTTTATGTAATTAACATGTAATTAGTTTTGGAAATATTAAGATGGTTAACTTCATGTTTCAGTTTCTGAAATAATTTCTGGAATTTTTTTCTTCATACTTAGGCTAACCAAGGATGACAACAAGAGGCTCATCAGCCTTAAAACAGCCAGATATATACATGTATTTCAAATGAAGTTTTGTTAACCTCAGCTGAGTATACACAAAAAAGGCCCACAGAACCAATTTTGCCAAAAAAATATTTAACTGTTAATTGAGCTTGTAAAGCAAATACTATTTTTCATTTTTTTTCCCCCAGACAAGTAAGTACAGCCTTCTTGGATTACTTATTTCTCCAAGCAATTACAATAAAAACACATGAGCAGATGAAATGGAAGGGACATCTATGAACATTTTGCTTAAAGGATTGACCCAACATCAGTAATTTCAGGTTTTTTATTTATTTTGAAATACACTAGAAGTTATCGTCATAGATCTGCACCAATCTGGTTAAAATTGGCCATGTGAAACCTGAGTAGGATCAATAAATGGCTCACTTCATATTGCCCCTACCCATCTACCTATCGGGGACAGTCACACCCTTAAATTATGAAATTTGAATGCCCTGGCCTCGGGCTAGCTTCAAAATTAATTACTGTAAATTCAAAATGCCAAACCTTATTTCAAGAGTAGTCTCTAAATCTGTGCCCTTATTTCTCCTTAATTAGTTCCCATTATTTTGTCCTCAGGGTGCCACATTCTTTATTTAATATACAATGTATAAATGAACTTATTTTTTAATCCACATAGCTCAAGCTAAATACTTTTTAATGGAAAGATATGGAAGGGACAATAACAAATACAGTACTAGCCTTACATTTGATCAAATGAGCTAAAACTACGAATATCCATTTCTGGGAGTACGAGTCTGGAGAGTAATGGTTTTACCAAGTTTCCAATGTGAACAGGACCTGACACTGAAAGTTTGATTCCTGACATCAATGAATGTATCAATTTATCTTTGGTAACATTTGCAGTATTTGTGCGTCTGCAGCAAGGGCCCATATTCATGAAACTGTTTTCATGCTCAAGCATGAATTATGCACTCAAACCAACTTTTTGAATCTAGCCAAACTCATGTGACATGCTCAAAAAGACAAGTATAAACACTAACAAGGTATCACAAGTGATACAAACCCCCTCACATTCACACATTGTGACATGTAAAAGGGAAATGAAGTGGCTAGAGCGATGACAAAGTGTTTTCTAAAAATAGTAACAATGACCTTGACCTTAAAGGTAGAAACTCGAAACGAAAACTTGTTCAAGGCATTGCCATACCAAACACTTAGATCAAGTTTCATGGAATTCCATTCAGGAATGAAGTCGGTAGTGCGATGACAAAAGTTTTCTAAAGATAGTTAAAGTGACCTTGACCTTGAATGCAGTAACCTGAAATGCGAACTTGTTAAGGTATTGTCATACTAAACACATTCGTTGCGAGGGGATAAAAATGATATTCAGCTTAAGTCTAACCAAAAGTTATTTGAATGATTGTCAAAATGTGAATATTCATTAACTCATCACTGGAATAAGAAACTCAAAGGGCTTGAGCACAGATTCGAAGTACGAGCATGATAAAAGTTTCATGAATACAAAGCCAAGTAAAAGAAGTGATCATCTCTGTACGTTTACCTGTTTCTCTTTCCTTACATCACTTCTGCACAGAACAAAACTTTTATTTTGCTGTGCTTCAATTTCCTCGGTAATAACCTAAAAAATGAAAAATAAACAGTCAAGTTCTAAGAGCAATTATTGCAAACAACTTAAACACAACATTTGACAGATTTGACAGCATTTAAGGATTATTTATAGCAGAAATTTTATGATGTAAGCAGAATTTCTGCAGTCAGTTCAGTAGGTTCAGCAGTTACTGTTAGGCTAAGTTGGAACTACTTTAATGTTATCTCCCTACCTGTTGAGCATTAGCTAGCAGTATCTCTGATTCCATTCTAGCCAAACTAAGAGTTAGGAGTGGCAGCTCTGATAACACCTGGTCTCGCACCACTTTTGGCATAACTAAGTCCAGCTGAAAAATGTAATATCATTTTAAAGATTACATGTCATATGTCCGTTTCCATTTTCTCTATCGACATTTATGATTATAACAAAGTTAATATAATGAAATTAATATATTCCTGACCTTCAATATCCTTGAATTTATTTAAATCTAATAATATTAATGCCAAGTGAGGCCACATAATAAATACTGTTACTCACCATATTTTTAAGCTCTTGGACAGATTCATTGAGGTCTACTATTTTATCTTTAGCATCAACTCCAGACTTGATCTTCTGGAGTAAATCCTGTACTCCCTTTCCAGATACTCCAGACTTGATCTTCTGGAGTAAATCCTGTGCTCCCTTTCCCGTTTCATACACCTCAAAAAGAAAATCACATCAAAAACCCATTACTTGCCAACAAATTAGAGAATGGTTATTTTCTTCATGTCCGTTTCTTTTTTTAATATTTCTATCAACAGGTTATTTTTTTTTGGTATGGCAATAACCTAAAGCTATAAGTAGGATTGATATGTTGTCTTCTAATTATAAGAAGTGGTGCCTTTTATTTATTTTTATTCTGACATAAAAATTACACGCACTACCAGTTCAGTGTGTGTAGTTTGTCTACATTCAGGGTTGTAGACAGAGAAACATATATCAATTGTAGATAAATTTTCCAGAGTAACAGAAACTATTACTTCCTACTATAATGTGAAGTTTGGACAGAAAGCTATATTTCCAGCTCCTATTATGTTAGGGTGTATCCTTTTCCTGCTATGTGAATGAAGTATTGCAATTACCTTTTATGTGTGCTGCATAGCAACAGTATCAAAAACAGGTATATGTGTACCAAATGTGTGAGTTCCTAATTAGTTACAGTCATGAAAATAGGTATATTATGTTACCTGTTGTGTGTGTTGCCTTGTTACAGTATCAAAAAGGTGTGTGTTTTACCTGTTGTCTGTGTGTACATACCAATAACACAGTAAGAACAGGTGTGTGAGTTACCTGTTGTTTGTGTGTACATACCAATAACACAGTAAGAACAGGTGTGTGAGTTACCTGTTGTTTGTGTGTACATACCAATAACACAGTAAGAACAGGTGTGTGAGTTACCTGTTGTTTGTGTGTACATACCAATAACACAGTAAGAACAGGTGTGTGAGTTACCTGTTGTTTGTGTGTACATACCAATAACACAGTAAGAACAGGTGTGTGAGTTACCTGTTGTTTGTGTGTACATACCAATAACACAGTAAGAACAGGTGTGTGAGTTACCTGTTGTTTGTGTGTACATACCAATAACACAGTAAGAACAGGTGTGTGAGTTACCTGTTGTTTGTGTGTACATACCAATAACACAGTAAGAACAGGTGTGTGAGTTACCTGTTGTTTGTGTGTACATACCAATAACACAGTAAGAACAGGTGTGTGAGTTACCTGTTGTTTGTGTGTACATACCAATAACACAGTAAGAACAGGTGTGTGAGTTACCTGTTGTTTGTGTGTACATACCAATAACACAGTAAGAACAGGTGTGTGAGTTACCTGTTGTTTGTGTGTACATACCAATAACACAGTAAGAACAGGTGTGTGAGTTACCTGTTGTTTGTGTGTACATACCAATAACACAGTAAGAACAGGTGTGTGAGTTACCTGTTGTTTGTGTGTACATACCAATAACACAGTAAGAACAGGTGTGTGAGTTACCTGTTGTTTGTGTGTACATACCAATAACACAGTAAGAACAGGTGTGTGAGTTACCTGTTGTTTGTGTGTACATACCAATAACACAGTAAGAACAGGTGTGTGAGTTACCTGTTGTTTGTGTGTACATACCAATAACACAGTAAGAACAGGTGTGTGAGTTACCTGTTGTTTGTGTGTACATACCAATAACACAGTAAGAACAGGTGTGTGAGTTACCTGTTGTTTGTGTGTACATACCAATAACACAGTAAGAACAGGTGTGTGAGTTACCTGTTGTTTGTGTGTACATACCAATAACACAGTAAGAACAGGTGTGTGAGTTACCTGTTGTTTGTGTGTACATACCAATAACACAGTAAGAACAGGTGTGTGAGTTACCTGTTGTTTGTGTGTACATACCAATAACACAGTAAGAACAGGTGTGTGAGTTACCTGTTGTTTGTGTGTACATACCAATAACACAGTAAGAACAGGTGTGTGAGTTACCTGTTGTTTGTGTGTACATACCAATAACACAGTAAGAACAGGTGTGTGAGTTACCTGTTGTTTGTGTGTACATACCAATAACACAGTAAGAACAGGTGTGTGAGTTACCTGTTGTTTGTGTGTACATACCAATAACACAGTAAGAACAGGTGTGTGAGTTACCTGTTGTTTGTGTGTACATACCAATAACACAGTAAGAACAGGTGTGTGAGTTACCTGTTGTTTGTGTGTACATACCAATAACACAGTAAGAACAGGTGTGTGAGTTACCTGTTGTTTGTGTGTACATACCAATAACACAGTAAGAACAGGTGTGTGAGTTACCTGTTGTTTGTGTGTACATACCAATAACACAGTAAGAACAGGTGTGTGAGTTACCTGTTGTTTGTGTGTACATACCAATAACACAGTAAGAACAGGTGTGTGAGTTACCTGTTGTTTGTGTGTACATACCAATAACACAGTAAGAACAGGTGTGTGAGTTACCTGTTGTTTGTGTGTACATACCAATAACACAGTAAGAACAGGTGTGTGAGTTACCTGTTGTTTGTGTGTACATACCAATAACACAGTAAGAACAGGTGTGTGAGTTACCTGTTGTTTGTGTGTACATACCAATAACACAGTAAGAACAGGTGTGTGAGTTACCTGTTGTTTGTGTGTACATACCAATAACACAGTAAGAACAGGTGTGTGAGTTACCTGTTGTTTGTGTGTACATACCAATAACACAGTAAGAACAGGTGTGTGAGTTACCTGTTGTTTGTGTGTACATACCAATAACACAGTAAGAACAGGTGTGTGAGTTACCTGTTGTTTGTGTGTACATACCAATAACACAGTAAGAACAGGTGTGTGAGTTACCTGTTGTTTGTGTGTACATACCAATAACACAGTAAGAACAGGTGTGTGAGTTACCTGTTGTTTGTGTGTACATACCAATAACACAGTAAGAACAGGTGTGTGAGTTACCTGTTGTTTGTGTGTACATACCAATAACACAGTAAGAACAGGTGTGTGAGTTACCTGTTGTTTGTGTGTACATACCAATAACACAGTAAGAACAGGTGTGTGAGTTACCTGTTGTTTGTGTGTACATACCAATAACACAGTAAGAACAGGTGTGTGAGTTACCTGTTGTTTGTGTGTACATACCAATAACACAGTAAGAACAGGTGTGTGAGTTACCTGTTGTTTGTGTGTACATACCAATAACACAGTAAGAACAGGTGTGTGAGTTACCTGTTGTTTGTGTGTACATACCAATAACACAGTAAGAACAGGTGTGTGAGTTACCTGTTGTTTGTGTGTACATACCAATAACACAGTAAGAACAGGTGTGTGAGTTACCTGTTGTTTGTGTGTACATACCAATAACACAGTAAGAACAGGTGTGTGAGTTACCTGTTGTTTGTGTGTACATACCAATAACACAGTAAGAACAGGTGTGTGAGTTACCTGTTGTTTGTGTGTACATACCAATAACACAGTAAGAACAGGTGTGTGAGTTACCTGTTGTGTGTGTGTACATACCAATAACACAGTAAGAACAGGTGTGTGAGTTACCTGTTGTGTGTGTGTACATACCAATAACACAGTAAGAACAGGTGTGTGAGTTACCTGTTGTAGGTGTGTACATACCAACTACAGTAAAACAAAAAGGTGAATGAGTTACCTGTTGTACATGTGTACAAACAAGTGTTGGAGTTACCTGTTGTGTGTGTTGCCCAGTTACAGCATATATCCGTTTAGTCGCCTGCTTTGACCGGACTGCTGAGGTGATGTAGAACTCTCCGATGTCACCGGTGTTAGTTACATGACTAAAATAGGAGATTATATGTACAATAGATACAGCCTTTATTACTAGAAACATTATACAACACAAGCAACATTCGATCTGAAGAGGAAGAATTGGCACATTCAAAGTAAAACTTTGAATGTGATATGTTAAACAATGGATGTGTAGGAGACAAAATGATTATTTAATATCTTTTAATTATGAAATGTGTAAAATATGTACAAGACTTGATTGATTTCTTTATCCTACTCACGTTCCTCCACAGAGTTCTGTAGAACCTAGTTTGTCCCCAGCAGACTCTGCATTCCCAATACTCAGCACAAATACTTCTGAAGGGTAAACCTGTCAACATAATGCACTACATGTATGCCCTTGTCCCAATAAGATTTTAAGGGCCATCTTAGAGCTTAATATTTAACAAGGGGCCCAAAGAACATGCGTTCCTCACGAGAACATTTTAACAGAAGTACAGTAACAAGAATAGTGGGTCAAGGTTGTGTATATCAATAAACTTAACTGCCCCTAATTTCTGGCTTGTAGCTAAATTACTACATTTAGCTACAAACCAGAAATCATTTCTCTAGGCCTCTTGGCTCATTAGAAGAAATTGACATTTGACACAATGGACTTTGAATGGATGTCGAGGGAATTTATTTGAACACACATTGTAGCCCTTCACTTCAGCAAGTTGCATGACAAATATAATGATTCCAAGTAGCGTGGTTCTTGAACAGAAACATTTCGAAGATTTTGACACTTTTTACCCCTGTGGCCTTCAGAGTAGGTCAAGGTCATTCATTCACAATCATCTTTTAGTCCTTCACACCAGCAAGTAGCCTGAGTTTCCTCTGGCCCTAGGCCTGACACCAGACATTTATCTGTCAAAATATCTAAAGTCTGGTGTCAGGGCCAGAGGAAACTTGGGCTAACCAGCAGGCTTCATGCCAAATGTCATGAACTAGGCCTTACATTTCTTAAGAAGATGTTCTTTAAGAAAACATATGAACATAAATGAACAGACACCACATCTTGACATAAGCTCAGGTATAACTTATGCCAGTGAGCTAAAAAATTAGATAGTATTACTGAGATATCTCAAACAGAAAATCATTTTTTTACCTCATCCCTTAGTGGTATAATATTCTCCATTTCCATAGCAATATCTCGGGGATACATTTTCCTTGCTACTGGCTCTTTCCTACAAATAGATTCCTGGACAAAATCTTCTATCTGTGACACCTGGTCAGCTTCCATCTTCACCTGTAACAGAAATACTTAAATTTTCAGCAATATTCTTATTACTGTGAATGGTCCCGAGCTGGACAAAATTTTAAGTATGGGTTTTACAGGACAACATTTTAAGTGGTCCAAGTGTGATGCTTGACCATTTATCCGTAACAGATATCTAACAAAAACTAATCAGGTTTAGAAGTTGTTGTTACCATAATATTGTGCAAATATAAACTGAATTGGCTGAGGCATTCAGGAGATATCTGTACACAGATGTTTTAAAAGGATGGAGGCATCCATATCGACACTCTGACAATTTAATTAAATAACCTCCCACTCTTAATGAAGTTTTTCCAGATGAAAAAGGGTCAAATGATTCTTAGGGGGAGGGGTTTCCCAAAATCAACAGATCATCTATTTTTGACCAATACCATTGAATGGATGGGGAATCAGGAATATTAAGGGTCCTTCCTCAATTGGCAAGAGTGATTAAACCAAACTGAAATAGCTAACTGGATAAGACAGAAAATCAGTAAACTGTTGAAAATGATTTAATTATAGTGGTATGCATTTTGCCTTACAGGTGTAGTGAAGTCGAATGAGAAGTGATCAGCGTAAATTCTAGAACCAGCCTGTTCCGCATTGACGTCTATGACCTTCCTCAACCCTTCTAACAACAAGTGTGTCGCTGTGTGGTTTCGCATACATCCCATTCTGTGCTCCTAGACATACAGAGAAAGATATCAATTATATAAAGTAACAAATGTATGCAATGACTTAATTGTAAATAGTGGCAATATGATTTATAGATAATTTTCAGAACAGTGACAAGTTTTCTATCCTATTGTTCTTAATTGTACATAATAAATTATTTAAAATACATATAACGCATATATCATTTGATGCTGAAGATCCGTACTTTTGCCAATGATTGCTTCAAAATAAACAGTATCTCCCGATTTAGGACAATAAAATTTAGCATTTTCACCCAGTGAATTTCCTCAACTATTCTTATTTTCTACGATCTGAGAGAAGAGCTTAAAAGATGCAATTTAAAAGTGTTATTTTTCCCTTGGGGTATATATTAGTACGCATCTTTTATTTATGTTTTTTAATTCTGAGCACGGGTAATATCCCTCTTTGAAATTTCAAAGAGTTGGCAAGTATGCCAATAAGTACCTTGTCAATCGTCTGTAGTGCTGTCTCACCGATACGTAGCTCTCCGCTCTCAACATGCCCAATGTGTAACACGTATCCATCAAATGTCTGGACGTCCTCCACCCTGAAGGATCCATGCTGTGGTGAGAACAATATCACAGATTATGCTTTATCAAATACCAATGGCTAGTCACACAATGGGTCTTTATCTTTGACAAATTGATTTTGATATCATAATCAGAATACCTTCATTCCTTTTTGGAAAAAAAAAAGGAAAAGAAAAAAAAACTTCATTCCTTTTGAGGTTATAAAGAAATATTTGTTGCTCAAAATGATTTTGGTTGTAGCTATAGTTTTTCAACCTTATATCTACTTTTTCAGTGTATAATTTTTATTCCCTTAACCTTTTTAAAATACACCTGACACAGGCAGAAGGATACAATTAAATATTGCTGTTAAATTGTCTTGGGCAAGTTATGAACTGCATCAGCAAAGTTTGAAAATGTTAAGAGATCGATGCAAAGCATCTTTAGATGGCGCAACATGACTTACTTTGTTGAGAAATGATGCAGATTATTTTGACTTAAGAATTTTGATGGCTATAACAAACACCAGAAGAATGAAGCATTATATTTTCTCTACAGCCAAAACGATATATAATTAAATAGTTTTGAATAAGCATGAGCTTTTATTGTGTATGTTTGGGGAAATATTTGGTTACTGTATATGTGTAATGTACACGTGTTTAAGTTTGAACTATACATGACAGTTAGTGTCATGTCATGTACCTCTGTTTTAATGTATCCAATGTCTGCGGCCTGGCCACCAGCTTCACTGTAGAACATGCTCCTGTCAACAATGATTCCACACTGAACATCAGCACCAATTTCATCCACAAAGCCTGTACTGTCCATCAGTCCTAGTATACTGCCTTTAAAATTTTCCAGGAATTCTGTAACACAGTTTTTATTGACGTAAACAGTAGGCAGTGTTTTTTTTTGTTAATTTAGAATGAGGCCTTTTTGTCTCATTTTGGTAAATAAATTAAACAATTGGGAAGAAAATTTCAGGAGTAAACTGCAAGTTTTGGGAATAAGGCATAAATGTGAAACACATATAATATCAATTGGGAATGGGACCCATTATTAGCCCCAAAAAGTCCCCAGAAAAAACACCTGGTAAGGAATATTAATATTTCATAAGAACTAATTTATAATATTAGCTGCGATAACGTAGCTTTCTGACAACGAGAGATTTTTTTATATATATTGCGTCGTCGCAGAGGAGGCCGGGTTTTAATATTAGTACTAGTATGCTATATGCTTCTAGAGTTTAAAGCAAAGTTTTGTTTTCCTTTCAAATCCTGTAAGGTGCGATCATGAAGTGTGCATGCAAAGCTGCCAACCTATTCTCAATTGTCTTTGAATACCAATGTATATATATATATATATATCATAAAGTTTCCCTAGCAACTGCAGCATTCCAACTATACAGGGATCGTTTACCTAGAACTACTGCAATAAAATTTGAATATGTATCCTTTACCCCACACATTGCCCAATTGACTAATACTAGAAGTATTTTATAGATGGAAAACTTATAAAGTCAAATTAACCATTGTGCCATGAAAGGCTCAACATCAAACTCAACACAGTATGATTCTCATTTTGCTCAACTGCTCAGGCTCAAACTTGAGTACCTAAAGGAAAACAAGTACTGAATTTCCTGTGGATAGCCTGTGTTTTTTTGTTTTCAGACCCCCTGCAGGCTATCTTCCGGTGTGGGTTATATGTAAATGTTTATTACATAAATCGCCGATGCCAGACACTGTGAATCCATTTAGACATTTCGGTTTCCTTAACCCAGCCTTCTTTATTACAACTGTGGTAGATTTTATTTGTACATAGGAGGGAATTTCCCTTTAGCTCAGTGGTAGAGCATCCGACTAGGAACCTAGAACTCGAGGATTTGATCCCCGATGGAAGCGCACTATTCTCTTTCCTGTTACAAATGGTGTTCGTGGCCCTCCCTGTAGTGACAGGGAGTTAGAACCTGGGTTGTGGTGTTCGAGGCAAACACATTTAAAAAGGGGGGAGTAGTGTGGCAGATTTTAATTGTAAATAGGATTATGGTCGCCTTCTAGCTTCGAGCTAGAAGGAATGGTTGAAGCAAACTATTCTCTTTCCAATTACACAACTAACAAAAATTAAATTCGAGAGATTTTCACGAGGAATTTTCACACGTTTGAAAATGAACATTGGTTGTAGCTTGGACCCGTCCGGCAAGACAATTACCGACCGTAAAGTTGTTTTTTTCGTGACCAGTGGTCACCTCATTAACAGTTTGACGGTAGTTGCCAATAAGAGTAAATATATGTTAACAGAAATGTCCGCCGTATAAGCAGCAGGTTATCTGCCAGTGCTGGCTAGCTGTTAATATATTTTACATATTCTGCTAATTTGAGGCTGTGTGGGCTATACAGTGTAGCGGGTTATCCGCAGGAAATAACAGTACCCAAAGGCTCTAGTAATAACAACAAAGGAGGCATCTTATTTTAAAAGAATTCGTCTGTTTGGCTTATCTGCCAGTAGACGATAATAATAATACTAGTGTCTAGTATTATAGAAATCTCCATTACCATATGTTCCTCCACAGGAGGTGTAGGAATACTTGAAACTGTCGTCAGTACAGGGGATGCCGCGCTGCTGTAGGGATTCTATCATACTTCTATTTAACTTCAGTTTGTCCGTTTGCTCTGCAGTTTGCTACAATTACATAAATCCACCTCATTACAAGTCCTAGTGCATAAAATCCATATCATTCTGAAATGCATCAACTGTAAATAACAATACTAGTGTACTGTGTATTGATTAATGTGTGAGGATGTCTCTTTTTCATGTGCCTGACCATCCCCTCCCCAATGGTCTATTTTTGATAATTGTAACTGTGACCTTGACTTTAAAAAATTATCGAAACCCCAACTGCATATCTACATGTCACAGTGTACATGTATCACCATAAAACAATGCAAAAGATTAGACTCTTGAACTCCGAAATATGGACAATAACTCCAACAGTCTATTTTTAGTAACAGTAACCTTGACATTGACCTGAGAAATATTTTAAACCTCTTTTTTCCACATCTTGATATAACAGTGCATCTTGATCACCATGTCAAATTTCAGAAAGATAAGTCTGAGATAATCTCAGGAAACGTGGACAGAGCAGACACCATGATTAGCAAAGGGCACTTATATGCGGGGCCCTGATAAACTTGCCTCTAACGGCTGTTCCTGTATTCTAGCTTCCTTAAAGGCAGCATCTTCAAATGAGTATCCTTGTCTTACCGCCATCTCCTGCATGATTGTTAGTGGCACTTTGGTTCCATATTTTCCTTTGTGAAGGTCCATCATATCTTCAACTGACATACAGTAAAGTGGACATTAGTATTTGAAGACAGTACAGAATTCAAGAGCGCAAACTCACTCAATCACATTTGGATGGGTCTCTAAAATGTTTTGGTACATTCCTAAGTTTCAGTTTTATTGCCGAGGTATGTAGATACCTAGCAATAGTATTAGTCTGTTATTATGTGTATAAATATTGTCAGGTATTTTAATGAAACATCTCAACTAATAAAATTATTTTCACTGTACAGTAGATCTTTCATTAATCATTCACCAATGATCCAGTTATCTTATGTTATCAGCAGAGAATATTTTCTCTAAAATAATATGCCCCAGTAATCCAATCTAGTCGCTTTAGACTAGAAACAAGGTGGCTGTACTAGCGTGAAATGTAAGCAATAGCATTTTATAACGTAACCCAAACTAGTGCAATTCGAACAAAGAAATCTGCAGAGCTTTGACTGACCGAAGGAAATCCAAATATAGACAAATTATACAGCTTCTGCTGAACTTCAATGTAGGGGAATATTTGAAAGCAGCAAATGTAGAGATACATGTAGCACTAGATAAAGGCAAGAAATTCCAATGGGGATGGTGGTCCTAACTGAGGTATTCAAAATAAGACATACCCTGCTAAAGGTCAGTGTGCCTAGTGCAATGTAAATACACATCATGTATTCTCACATACCTGACATATGCGTGTGGTCCCTTTTGCTAGCAGTCTTTTTAACAAAACTGCTGAATGCTGTTTCTGAACTGGAAACTAGGCTTGTAAACCATTTTTCTGTGTCTTTAGTTATGTTTTTAATCTGCAGTTAAATAAATATTAATAAAATAAATAGATGGCAGGGGCAAATTCTTTTCTTTAAAAAATCTTCAAAACACTCATCTTGTAAATCTTGCAGATTTTTTTAGATACACATAAGTAGACCTAAACAGAGGACTATCCTTATTCCACTTGAATTCTTAACATACCTTTGAGTGATTTTTTTGTAGTTCTGGATAGGCTTCCCCCTAAATAAAATCAAGCAACATAATTAGCTACATCAAATTTTATTACATGGACTATTTATTTGTTTATAAATGCATTATCTCATCGAGCAATTTTTAGTAGAAGTCATTTCACCTGCCATTTCAAACAGTTTCTGATTTTTCCAGTATTTGACAGCTGTTGATATCCACATTATAGACATACCGGTACATGTACCTCTGATCATGAACTGCGCAATCACTCTATGAACTAACTGATATATATGAAGTTGCATTATAGCACTAAGAACAAAAGTGGTGTTAAATGCTTTGGTAATGCCAAAATCATTGAATTCCTCAAAGTGAAGCTTGGTAATATACATGGGTCTGCTTAAAAAACCCAAAGTGACCAGAGGCTCACAGTGGTATAGTACTCCCATCAGACTTCCCAATTTACCTGTGACTTTTCATCACCTAATCTTGACCAACGACTATCAATTAATCTAATCAGGTAGGTAAATTAATGTAAACTAAATTTGCTGAGGGGTTTGTTGTTTAGGGATTTATAAGATATTTTGCACAAAAGCTTCAAGAGTGCTGAGATTTGATCTTTGACCTTGACCTTTGATCCTTCATCCTTGACCGACGACAACCAAAATCTAATTAGTTGTAGAACATATTCTGTCTACTGGTATATCACATTGAATGATCTGCAATCAGGGACTGAAGATGGGACTTGGATAAGAATAATATGTAGGGGCACAGCTCCAACAAAAATAACAAGATAAAAACATAAGTGCATTAAAATATCACAAAATTTGAACAGACATTTAATGCATGAGAGTTTAAGTTTGGACTAATAAAGAATGTATATTTATTACATTTTTTCCAGTGAAATATCGGATTCTATCAACTTGATAAAACTGATATCTTTCACTCTGTGACAAATATTAAGAGATTTTTCAGTGTGAAAATATAACTTTTTGGTATTGACCAATCATAACAGTATCTTCTATTCGCTGCATTCAAAGGCAACGATTTTTTGTTCAGATTCAATTGAAGCAACGGTAGAATAAGTGGTTGTTATAGAATGTATTACAAATATATTTCACTTGTGTGGCTAATAATTTGATATTTTTCACTCGTGCTGCGCACTCGTGAAATATATCAAAATATTAGTCACATTCGTGAAATATATTTGTTATTACTGAAGACACCATTAAATATCCTCTATGTATACCATTGTAATGTAATGTTTTACAACAAAGAACATGTAGATTTTTTTGATGTTCATCATTATCCTCACCAGACTGTCGACAACAACATCCACCAGCCCGGACACCGACCCCTGGGGCATCCTGAGTACCTGGTGGGCCTGCTGGAAACATTGTGACATGACAATTCTCAAGGTCAACCTGTGTGAAGGAACAGAGTAAGATTTCAATAGCTCACAGACCTAAAGCTACATACTGAGCATAAGTAACACATTCAACATGTATACATTATATACTAGGTACGTTTATAATGCTTATTAAAGATTGTATGTGACAGTGGCATTTAGTTTAATAATGGAACCACTACAGCATCAATAATTATATTCTCAACACAATTATATCTTTTTGCTTTGTAGCAAGTTTTCTTTTAGCAGGAATTGATTTCAACATTTTGGCAGACCCACATGTAGATTACCAATAATTGATCACAATACAATTTATACAAGTAAACAATAACTTGAATGTTTTGGCAATAATAGTAAAATCCCTTTTTTCAAACTCATTAACTCCAGAAAATAATTTTGATTTATCCAGCTCTGTAAGGAAAAGGTTAGAATCAAGTGATTTGTTAGAACAAGCATTCGTGTTCAATTGAAACTTACCCAAGACCAGATCTATTAGGCAGCAGACTGTCGGCGATGGATATGGAGGACATGCGTATGTGGTCGGCTACAACCCTGTAGGCTGTATCTATCCCTCCCTGGTCCTGCTCTCCCACCAATCCCTGGTAAGGCCGTATCTTTGTCTCCTTTTATAAACAATAAGTTAATTTTGGGAGCACACATAGTATTACTGACAGCATCATTATCAAAGCTTTTTGTCTTACTTTTTGCCTTGAAATATTAAATAATGATATTTCTAATTTTATTATAAATGTGCAGAATACCACAAAGTATTGCAGTACATTAGTACTATGAGATGATAG
The DNA here is from genome assembly GCF_002113885.1 of Mizuhopecten yessoensis. NCBI lineage: Eukaryota > Metazoa > Mollusca > Bivalvia > Pectinida > Pectinidae > Mizuhopecten > Mizuhopecten yessoensis. The sequence continues at coordinate 333,913 of NW_018407547.1, forward strand.
TTACATCATTGGAGACATATTTTTGCATGGTTACTGTAACCTTACCTTACTAATGGCCTCAAATATTGGAGAGAAGAGGTCAGTGTTGTAGTTAGACTCTGTGTTCTGTAGAACAGCAGCCATCCTCTCCAGCCCCATCCCAGTGTCTACATGTTGGCGTTGGAGCTGTGTCAGGGAGGAATCTTCACACCTAAAATGAAGTTGATGTGATAATTGACTAATGAGAGGTAATAATACTGTTATATAGATAATTACACAAGAGTTATATGGTATTAAAGAGTAAATGCTATGCTAATCTAAAAAGTATATGAAATGTTAAAAGTTTACCAATGAAAGTGAATAGTGTGACAGTTTACAAACCAGAAGAAAATGCTGTGATGTTTAACCAATGTAAAAAGAAGTAAAACCAACTTTGCTGAATACCCAATGAAATATAAACCATATGTACTGGCATGCATGACTAACTATAATGAGAAACAAACCATGACCAAAATTGATCTTTGAAAAGCAGACTCTGACCTGAATACCTGTTGAGAAATAGATATTGTGTGATGATTAACCATTGCCATGTAGACTATAAGCTGATTGATGAATGAGAAGCAAACTATCAGCAAATTTGCCAATGAGAAGTAGCTGACCTGTTATACTGCATAAAGACCAGGTTCCAGATCTCCACAACCTGTGGGGAGCCCCTGTTGACGAGGTGCACGCCTGTCCCATCTCCTGTGTGGTCGTAGTGGATCTCTGTACAAGGCCCACATGGCCCTGTCTTACCCATGTCCCAAAAGTTGTCTTCCATATAGAAAGGCAGAATACGCTTTTGAGGTATTCTGCAAAATACGGAAAGGTGTTGCTTTGTTCAAAAGTGATGATTGGCCAGGGTTAATTAATTTTATAATCAATGTGCCATTAGAAAAGACAAATAAAAGATTTCTTGCAGTTAACATGTTCAAGTACAGGTACAGCAACACTCATAACATTTATATAGAGGTACCCAACCGGTACTGACTGTACATATTAATAAGCATGAGGAAAATTCCTAACCTGATTTCAACAATTAATCAGAATTGAAGTGAAGTACACTTTAAATAAAATATTTCTGACCCATGTAATTAGCCATTAATGTTGTCTTAGATTTACTCAGGCCAATAAAAAAACAAGATGTTTAGTGGACTATCCTTCTATCTTAATGAGGAAAATTAGTCTATAAGTAATTAAATTGTTGATAGTGCAATTATGAAAACTTTTCAGTGAACTTCATTCAACCTGGTCAGATGTAACAGACATACCCAAGACTCTGCCATATATTTTTGGTTTCAAGGTCTGGTTGTAGCCCGAGCCTGGTATCACCACTAAAGTATGTAAAGTACAGACGGTTAACTGGCAGGCCATACACTTCGGTTAACAGCTCCAAAGCCATTGCACACGCCTCCACCTGTCAAACATGAGACAGATAATATACATTCCCCAGGGTGAAATGCTGTGGTGAGTATAAAACATATCTTGAGAATAACCCAGGACCTGTTCAATTATTGCTAACTTTACAATTTCTTTTCTTTATCAAAATGTACTCTTCTATATTGAATTGATATGAAAACATATAATGTGGGGGTCCTTTATAAATGAAATTGACTGATGAAATGAAACATCATCAATTTAGACATATAAATAATTGCAAAAGTTTTGATTTAGAATAAAAGGAAATCATAATGTATCTTTCACAAACTTATCAATCCTACCTTAAAGTAATCACCAAAAGACCAACTTCCTAACATCTCAAAGAAGGTATGATGATAAAGATCTTTTCCCACAGTCTCCAGATCATTGTGTTTACCGCCCACTCTTATGCACTTCTGGTGATTTGTTGCTCGCTTGTAGTTGCCCATCTTACTGTTTGGGTCGACAGTTTCCAGAAAAATTGGCTTGAACTTAAAAACATGAAACATTTTGTATAATTGATTGAAATAAAGATGAGGTTAATTGTTTTAGTCAGCAGTTCACATGATTTTGCAGTAACAAACATGTAGAATTGAGAAATAGAAACTGTAGAGGAAGTTCTAACTGCTACTGTTACTAACAGTATCATTGCATTAACAATGTTGTCTCAACTAACAAAATGAAATAACAAATCCATAGCTGTTACCATGTGAAATTCACATTTTTTTTTTGTATTTTTCCTAACAGATTGTAGATGTTCGTAAATCTTGTTTCAGTAAAAATAATAAACATCAGAAATGGCTGATGATATATATTGTTTGGTGCTTTAAAAATATAGTAAACAAGAGATCCCAGAGGGATCTTGGCGCCCACCTTTGTACCATCTTCATTAGTTCTGTGTCAGTTCGATCTTTTCTCTTCTTTCCTCTTATCTGTTTGATCGAGTCATGTTAACAGTAAATGCACCTTGAGGTAACTTTTGATCTAAACTTAATACTGATGTGTATGAAAGCCAACCTTCAAAGTGAGTTTGTCATTTCACATATTTACTAGTACAGTACTTAATGTGAAAGAAATAGAATCGATCATTGCAATATGAGAAAGATCTGTTTAGTTCTTCTTTTAATCCATTTTGTTTTTATGATCAGTCTCAAAATATAACATACACAACGAGGGATCAAGGGGAACCTACATTTACAATTTGAGAAAGATCCCTCGCGTACTTCCCAAGAAATAGCGATAACAAACCTTTAACTATCAAAATCCAAGATGGCTGCCTGTTGGCCATGTTGTTTATCTGATCAGTCTCAAAATATAACATACACAACGAGGGATCGAGGGGAACCTACATTTACAATTTGAGAAAGATCTGTTTAGTTCTTCTTTTAATCCATTTTGTTTTTATGATCAGCCTCAAAATATAACATACCCAACGAGGGATTAAGGGGAACCTACATTTACAATTTGAGAAAGATCTGTTTAGTTCTTCTTTTAATCCATTTTGTTTTTATGATCAGTCTCAAAAGTTGTCCAGCACAGCTAAGGACCAAGGGGAACCTAGATATAAAATTTGAGAAAGATCTGTTTAGTTCTTCTTTTAATCCATTTTGTTTTTATGATCAGCCTCAAAATATAACATACACAACGAGGGATCGAGGGGAACCTACATTTACAATTTGAGAAAGATCTGTTTAGTTCTTCTTTTAATCCATTTTGTTTTTATGATCAGTCTCAAAATATAACATACACAACGAGGGATCGAGGGGAACCTACATTTACAATATGAGAAACATCCCTCGCGTACTTCCCAATAAATAGCGATAACAAGCCTTTATCTATCAAAATCCAAGATGGCTGCATGTTGGCCATGTTGTTTATCCGTTCAGTCTCAAAAGTTGTCCTGCACAGCTAAGAACCAAGGGGAACCTATATATAAAATTTGAGAAAGATCTGTTTAGTTCTTCTTTTAATCCATTTTGTTTTTATGATCAGCCTCAAAATATAACATACACAACGAGGGATCGAGGGGAACCTACATTTACAATTTGAGAAAGATCCCTCTCGGACTTCTTGAGAAATAGCTATAACAAACTTACACTATCAAAATCCAAGATGGCTGACTGTTGGGCATGAGGTTTATCCGATCAGTCTCACAAGTTGCCCTGCACAGCAAAGGACCAAGGGGAACCTATATATAAAATTTGAGAAAGATCCCTCTCGGACTTCTTGAGAAATAGCTATAACAAACTTACACTATCAAAATCCAAGATGGCTGCCTGTTGGACATGTTGTTTATCCGTTCAGTCTCAAAAGTTGCCCGGCACAGCTAAGGTCGAAGGGGAACCTACATTTACAATTTGAGAAAGATCCATCGCGTACTTCCCAATAAATAGCGATAACAAACTTTCACTATCAAAACCAAAAATGGCTGCCTGTTGGACATGTTGTTTATCCGTTCAGTCTCAAAAGTTGTCCTGCACAGCTAAGGACCAAGGGGAACCTGCATATAAAATTTGAGAAAGATCCCTCTCGGACTTCTTGAGAAATAGCTATAACAAACTTTCACAGAGGAATACTTACCGAGAAATAGCGATAACAAGCCTTTAACTATCAAAATCCAAGATGGCTGCCTGTTGGACATGTTGTTTATCCGATCAGTCTCACAAGTTGCCCTGCACAGCAAAGGACCAAGGGGAACCTAGATATAAAATTTGAGAAAGATCCCTAGCGCACTTCCCAAGAAATAGCGATAAGGGGGCTTTAACTATCAAAATCCAAGATGGCTGCCTGTCGGCCATGTTGTTTATCCAATCAGTCTCAAAAGTTTCCCTGCACAGCTAAGGACCAAGGGGAACCTGCATATAAAATTTGAGAAAGATCCCTCTCGGACTTCTTGAGAAATAGCGATAACAAGCCTTTATCTATCAAAATCCAAGATGGCTGACTGTTGGGCATGAGGTTTATCCGATCAGTCTCACAAGTTGCCCTGCACAGCAAAGGACCAAGGGGAACCTAGATATAAAATTTGAGAAAGATCCCTCTGGTACTTCTTGAGAAATAACGATAACAAAGAATTGTATACGGACGGACGATGGACCATGGACGCAGGGTGATTTGAATAGCCCACCATCAGATGATGATGGGCTAAAAAGATCAAAAGTTATGTCACAACTTTGATTATCAGTTCTTATAGCGTGAAAAGAAAATTGGTAAAATAAGTTTTATACTGTATTGAGTTTTTGTTTTGGTTATTTATGCTTTAAAAAATGTCAGAATTAACTTAATCTCTGCACATATATTTTACACACAAAAATTACAAAACAGAATTGGAAAATGAAACACAAAATTGTCCTTTTTTGAATGTATTTACTAATGGACAAGATGAAGTGTACATACTTGATTCATTCCAGCATTTGTGAAATATGTTCCACCATCTTTTACAGGAATAATTGATGAAGAAGGAATGATCTGGTGATCATGATTTTCTTTGAAGTAGTCTACAAATGTTTTTCTTATTTTGGCTGACGTCCATGTTTCTTGATGACTGATATATCGATGTGTTGATTTTATATACTTTAGACATCTATGACAAATTGTTCGTCCTCCATTGCTTGACTGAGCCCACATCATCACTGTTTCTTCTGTGAAAAAAAATCCTTAAAATAGCAAAAACGTTACAAGCACCATTGATTTTTCCACCTCTGTATACGTAGTTGCCAGAAGTTCCATGTAAATCTATATTAAAACTTCAGATGTAAGAATGTAGGGGTCTTAATGTAGGAGGAAACCGGAATACCTGGTGAAAACCCATGTGGTTGAACAGGGAAGTGACCCCATACCTTTCCATGTACAAATTCGGAATCAAACCAGAGCTGTCTTGGTGAACGGCGAGTCCTTTTTTATATATGATACATAAGAAGATGAGAGTACGTGAATTGCATTCAATTTTAGCCTGGGTTAATTGACTCAATCATCAGCCACTAGGTTACAAGCTCACTAGAATTTGGAGGATGTCTGCATGTTTTTTCTTCTCCTGTTACAGTAGTGCCTGTGACCAAACCTTGTTAGAAGGAATGCATGAATGATTAATTGACAAGGTGTTACACAAACCTGGATTGTAAATAGTGTTGTCTTTGGGGGGCAAAGACTTAGAAAAAGAAGGGAGGAATAAAAGCGGATCTGGACTGAATTGATTGCCAGCGACCAGGTAGCTCAGACCAGGTAGTTCAATTGTTAAGAGTGCCCTCCTAGAGGTTGGAGGGTCCTGGGTTGGAATCCCATGGATTCTCCTGTCATGCAATTTAAACAAATATGTAGTCAAAGGAATCTCACAAACACAAAACAGCGTCTGAGAGAGCCAAGGGACTTTCAAATGATCGAAACTTGTTCATAGCTATATAGTCACAAATTTATGTGAACTATCAATTTGTTCCCTTTTGGATTTTCTGATATATGAAGGCTGCTAGTTGGTTCTACCACAGTGTTCCCCATTAATTTTGGATTTACAGGTTATTACATATTTCCGATTTTCAAGATTACCTCAGGCTCTAGTTATTCAAGGTATGAAACAGGAATGTGCTTCTACTGGATATTGAACCACTGACCCTTTGAGCTCCCTTATTTTATAGTGTACACCACTGAATCAGATTAAACTAAAGGAAAATTCCCTCTAATGCGAAGCTAGGCCAATGAACCTTATGTATAATTGTAACAGGAAAGAGAGTAGTGTGCTGACCCACTGGGGATTGAATCCACGCTCTACCACTGAGCTTAAGGGAAATTACTTCTAGCCTGAAGCTAGATGGCAACCATAATACTATGTACAATTAAGATCTTCCATGTACTACTCCTCCCTTTTTAAATGTGTTAGCTCTCACACTTAACAACAACCGAGGTTCTAACTCCCTATCACCACAGGAAGGGCCGATGACACCATTTCAGCATTTGTAACAGGAAAGAGAGTAGTGTGCTTTCACCAGGGATCAAATCCCTGGTTCTTTGTCTGACAATCTACCACAGAGCTAAGGGAAATTCCCTCTTACGCAAAGCTAGAAGCCAGCCGTAATTCTATATACAAATACAATTAAAATCTGCCACACAATTAAAACCTGTTACTGTTACAATGTAAATACTGTAGGTCAGTCCTTGAAAAATGGGAATAAATCAATCTGCTATCGGAGTAAAAACTCAATTTGGGGGATCACTGCTAAGCCTACAGCTGTATCCTCTTTGGAAGACGATGAATGTGATAACGTCACAAGTGAGAATGACCTGTCATAACAGGTGACCATGATAAAACCATTAGCCTAGACCACAGGGGCACGTTTCAATTTATCAATTTACATCTAAGGTCTCCTTGTTTACCATACATAACCACAGGCGCACGGCAAGTATGTATGGTAATCAAGGAGACCTCAGCCATCAATTGAACCGTGCTCCTATGTCTAGACATGTAAAACATCATTCAGCTATTTTGTGGAATTCTTTTTGGAATATACGCACATATTTTTTTCTATACTAACAAAACGCAAAAGACACGTATCATGAATATACACTGGAAGAAACAAAAAGAATACTTTTCAAACATAGACTAGTCTTCACTGCATACTCCTTTTAACACATGGTCCACCTGCAGACGATTTTGGATTTTGTTTTTCAACCGGAAATCACTGAATGCATATTAATAATAAAACAAATATCCGTTCACTAGGCAGTTCTTGTCAAATTTCTTCGTCATTATAGTAAAAAAAAGCGCTTTGTCATCAGAGTAGATACTCTTTTATTTTGCAATAATCTCTAGGCCTATCCATCTCGAAAATACAAGAATTAGCTCCAGGTTAATATGCGGATATCCGTTAAGCGTCTTTACAATAACAGATTTTTTTGCTTCGTCTGATTCGTAGTCTCGGTCAACCAGACGCTTGATTACTTGTTGCTATAATGTGCATCAAATCATTTGGATCAGTTCTCTGATACTCTGAACCCAACACATGTTACATTGGGCCCTTTTCTACATGTAAATAGACATTATTGAAAAAAATGAACACATTTCTTGCTCTAAACTATATATGGTGGGAATGCAAAACATGCATAATTTCTGCACAACTGTAGGAACTCTTTATCTAAATCGGAGATTTATAACGATACAAATCTCTGTTTTAGATAGACTTAGAGTTCCTGCAGGAATTAGGTATAATGTATATCTAAAGGATACATACAGTGCAGTTTCCATACTTGCCGACAATCCCAATTTGGAGGGAGACAACTAATTTTGGACCCTTGAATTTTAACATTGTTCAACCAGTTAACTATTTTCAGATTTTGAGATCTGATTATTTCATTTGAGAACTCAACATATTTCTGTGCTAGAAGTCTGGATCCAATGCACTGTTATCTTTATTTTCTATATCATAATTAAGTTACATCCAAGCAGGGATGTACATCCCTGAACAGGCAAAAGAATCTGATTGAACGAGACTATCTGAGGTGGTAGGTAAATCTTGTACGCCGCTCCCGCTCCCGTCCCAAAACCCCGTACCAGGCATATAGAGATATTTTAATATCTCATTAACGCGATCGTTTATATTTTTTTTTATAAAATTATACAATAATTTCAAACATTATTTTCTAAGTGTGACTGTTAATAAAATGTAAATATATCATCTAATATTTTCGAAATTGACGATAATGTTTATTTCAAGGGGGTAAAACTTGTGGGTCCTCCTTAAAAGCGTCTTCACCGACAACAAGCGTCTTCAAGTGACAACAAGCGTCGCCAGACAAAATCTTTTAAAATACTGAATAAAGTAAGCGACATCAGAAGATATGTAGTTAATATGACTATAATACACCTCTGTACCAAATTTCAATTTGATATTTGATAAAATGACCGAGTTATGACGAATTGAATTTTTACGATCGCGGCGTGGCACATGTGTGTATTCGCATGTAAAGTGAAGAAAGCGTCGCCAGATGATATCGTTAAAATTACTCGCTAAAGTAAGCGACATCAGAGGATATGTTATTAGTTAGACTTTTATTGATAAACATTCCAAATTTAAGCTCGATATTTGAAAAAATGATCGAGTTATGATTAATTTATTATTACGATCGGTCACCCTAATGAGTGTCCTCCGGGTAATGAGTGTCCTCCGAGGTTTTTGCGCGCCCGCGAGTTCGTTATAAGATTTATTTCACTTTTTTCTTCTGATTCCTAAATATTGTTCATATATCTAGGTGTGTGCAAAATTTAAGGTCGATCGTAACAGTACCAAGTACCGAAATACGTCGATAAAAATGCATATTTGGGAAGAATGAGTGTCCTCGGAGGTTTTTGCGCGCCCGCGAATTCGTTATAAGATTTTTTGCACTTTTTTCTTCTGATTCCTAAATATTGTTCATATATCTAGGTGTGTGCAAA
>NW_018407547.1:353263-363378 GCF_002113885.1 Mizuhopecten yessoensis
TCCTCCTCCTCCTCCTCCTCCTCCTCCTCATCCTATCAGCAACAGCAGCAGCAATCATTCTTCATTCATCATACTCACATTCATACACACGCCAGATCCCTTTTCACCCTCATTCACCCAGACAAGTCTTATCAATATAATGGTATATTACATAATTTGTATTCAATAAACTGATATACAACATGTATCTAAACATGACCTGTTTTAGTGGTGACCTCTTCATAAATCTGCTCTACGTTTAAACGCTAGTGATAAATACTTTCCTAAATTATTAAGTTCTTTTGTGTTTTCGATTTTGAGTAATTGAACAAATTTATACATACTAGGCCTTTTGAAATAAAATTGCTTTATGTATTTAGACCAGAGGTCTGAATAGCGATTACATTTAATTATAAAATGAAATTCATCTTCTATATCATTTTCATTACATAAAATACATTTTCTTTCTTCTCTAGGTATATCTCTGTAACGGCCACGTTCAATGAACAGGTCATGCGCACATAAACGCATCTTAGAAATATGTTTTAGATAATTTAAATCAATTGCCTTATGAAGATATGGTTGCAATTTAATACTTTCCACTAAATGCTGATATAATACTCCTTTAGAAGAAGAATTAACGTTCTCTAGATTATCTTGTTGAAAACTATCACATAATCGCTGCTTATGTACTTCATTAGTACGACTGCGGAATGCCCGGAGTGAAAGTATACGTTGCACGCGAACACGACAATGATTCTAAAAATAATTTAATAAACAAAAATAAAGAAACGATGAATGTCTATTTTATACACAATACATATACATTTTCCTATAAAATCCGAGCGGTACATGGTTGAAAATATAAGTTTGCTAATTTTAGAGTTTGATCTTTTACTTTCAAAAGTCATCCGGATGCTCATGTGGAAATCCATGTAAAAGCCGTCAAGGAAGAAGAGAAGGAAGGGTTGTTCCATGATGTAGGGACATAGGGTATATATATGTCAATCAGCAGTCCGAATCTTTGTTTTGAAGAAAGAGTTTATACATGAAACAGCACAAAGACGAAAACAAGTGACGTTGCGGGGTTTCTCTTTTCCATCTCTTTTTCTTTCAAATTGATTATTTGTGTTAAGGTTCAATAAGCCCCCTTAAAAATACTAAAGTCAAACCGAATTCCAACCACATGATAAGTCATATTCAAATACCCTACTAAAAAATAGGAATTCGTGTATGTACATTAGCCATTTAGATGGAAAATAGAGAGGTAAACGCAGTCAATAAATAATAAGCCTGATGTCTTCCTAAAAAATAGTTCACCGGACTTATCATGGGGTTGTAATTTAGGGTAACCATATCATCTTTTAGGGGGCTTGTTGAACCTAAATAATGATTTTGATACCTTCGAAATTAAATGTTTCCAAGAGTTTCATAAGTTATGACCACTTGTGCCTAGTTCCATTGAATTAGCAATAAAATGTTTGAATATAAAAAAGGAACGCTGTTTAATCTTTTTTAAGCATATTGTATCGAAATCTAATCATGTACAATTTCTACAGTAGTTCTCCTTAAGCTCGTTAGTCGCCTAATCCATGGTGCTATTATCTGGTCTGTCGTTGAGCAATCGTTCTACTGTTAAAAGCTTGATAATCCCGTCGGCACACAATTCGGTACCCAGATAAATACAACATGTTAGAGGCAGCATTCTGTTCGGCACCGATTACTACAAATAACAAAACAATGTAAAACTACTCGGTTTTATTTATAATACTGTATCAACAGTACTGAACGACCGTGACGCAACATGTCTTACAAACCGTACTACCCTAACGCTTAATTACAGTTTGAATGGTTGGATAATGAGGATGAATTACCTCCCTTTGTGAGTTAATGATTCCTGTCAATAAGACCTGTTGATCCTGTTATGTTATAGAGAGTTCCATTCCGGAGAGAAATACCCACGTGAAACCCTAACACCACTGTCAATAATCGTATTACGTCATGTTTTCATCACACAGTGACCCAAAGAAAGCGGTGTTTATATATTTGTGTTTGGGGAGACAACTGTCTTTCAGTAAAATGTTCGTCAGAGGTACTTATGATAAGGCAACGTTGTTATCTTATTTCGCACAGATAAGTAATAAACAATTAGACGAGGAGTGCACGTGGCGTCCATTTCACCAATGCGTACCCGAGAAAAATATTGCCTACACAAGGGTTTGTTATAATATCTCAAACTTGAATCAAAAGAGTGATTTGGAATTTATAGTAAATCTTATAAATAACATGTTTGCTACATTTATGGTCAGGGGACCAGGTAGATAGAGATACGCCATCGCCTATCCTTTTGTGCTATTTTTTATGAGCCCTGTTGAGCTTTGAGCTTTCCCATTGTTAGCTCACCGGTTCCAAAGGACTAAGGTGAGCTGATGCCAAACCGTGTCGTCCGTACGTCAACAATTTCTTCAAACGTCTTCTTCTTAACCATTGATTGGAAATTAACTAATTTGACCGGAAGTATCCCTAGGTGGTGGGGATTCAAAATTGTACAAATTGTAGGGCTGACCCCCAAGGGGGCTGAGGGGTGGGACCAAAAAGGGTTATTTGGCTGTGTTGCTTTAATCGACTTCTTCTCTGGAACTAAGAGATGGATATCAACCATATTTGACTACATGTAGAAGCATCCCTAGGTAGTGGGGATTCAAAATTGTACAAATGGTGGGGCTGAACCCCAGGGGGCTGAGGGGCGGGGCCAAATGGTTATATTGCTATAAACGACTTTTTTTCTGTAGATGTGCACTGAATATCAATCATATTTGGTTGGAAGCATCCATGTGAGGCGGATATTCAAAATTGTACCATTGGTGGGCCTGAACCCCCGAGCAAAAGGGTGGATGCCAAAAATAGTTTATCAATTGGAAATGGTTGAAATCCCCACCCTATAACCATATATACAATTGCTGAGTATAAAGAGTAGAATGCACATATGCTTCCAGGATGGCCTCTTGGGTCTGGCCCGACCCTTGGAGAAATAGTCCCGGAGTCATAACTTTAAAACGGTTGGATCCCCACCCCAAAACTGTATATACTAATGCTAGGCATAAAGAGACGAATGCAGTCGTGCTATTAGAATAGACCCTGGGTTTCTTAGTCACAGCATGGAAACAGTTGAGATCCCCACCCTAAAACCATATATACAATTGCTGAGTATAAAAAAAAATAATGCACATATGCTTCCAGGATGGCCCCAGAGTCTGCTTTACCCTTGCAGACTTAATCCCTAGGTCATAACTTCGAAACGGTTAAGATCCCCACCCCAAAATTATATATACAATTGTTGGGCATAAATAGACGAATTCAGCCATGATATTAGAATTGACCCCAGGGCCTTCCCCACCCTTGCAGACTAAACCACTGGGTCATAACTTCGAAATGGTTGAGATCGCCACCCCAAAACTATATATACAAATCCTGGGCATAAAGAGACGAATGCAGATATGCCATTATAATTGATCATCGGGTCTGGCCATAACCCCAGTGACCTAGTTTCTGAACACACCTGGAAACGATTGAGATCCCTACCCCATAACCATACATGAAATTGCTGGGCATGAAAAATATAATACAGATATGCTATAAGAATTGGTCTTGGGGTCTGGCCCATTCCATTGGATCTAATTTGGAGAATATTTTGCCATGATTGCTTAGATATCCAGGTGAGCGATTCAGGCCCACTGAGCCTCTTGTAGTTTTACAACTGCGCCGTCCTGCCACCCGTTAAGTTTTCCTTGTCAACCATTTGATCTTTTTTATCCAATAATTCGTCTGAAATATTGTTTCCTTGCCTTTTCATCTGTATTTACCAAAATTGCTATACTTATGTAGTATATTTGGAAAGCAGACTGTTGCATACTAAACCGAGTCTTCTGCCCCAGTATATTCCACTGCCTTGCTCTTAAACCTTCATTCCCCAAAACTGGGACACTCGTATAAATGTATTTTGAAATGCACAATTATGAGTCATTATTTATTTTAAAAACATATTTTTTTTGCTCGTGGTGTTTAAAATTATGGACGTAGGGAGACATTTCTTATACTTATTTCATTTGTAGATTTTAACATACACGTGGTTTCTAGATAAGGAACGCTATATTAGGGTACCTTGTCTGATACCCTCAGCTGTGATACAAACAGCGTGGTCCCTACTTCAACATATTCTAGATACACATGTAGTATTCTTTTCAATGTTTTGCTATTAGATGGCCGTTGTGTTAACCCTTTGTCCCCAAACATGTTTTTTGACAAGAATCATTGGTAAACTTTAACATGTTTATATCCTCCAGAATGCTTTAATAACTAATGCCTACCGTTTTAAACTGTTTTCCCGGCTCGGCTGTCGAGAGTAAACACGTGTTGGATAAAAAAGCACACAGGTACAATGCATTATGTACAAAGCTGTTAAAATAAGTAAAGCGTATATCAGTACGTGTAAGAATGATTTTCTGTTTGTGTTAAGTTAAATGGGGGTGTATTGTACAATGTGTAAGCTTGCCGATTGAGGCCGCTCATGTGAACACTAGGGTTTACCTCCAATACAAGTCTGTGTCGATTGAGTAGTTACTGTACGGTGTTGTCGACTGAGTACTTATTGTATGGTGTTGACACCGTGTCCACATTCTCGTGTTATAAGTTTTTTTCTTGCTTTTGCTCGTAGATCTAAAATCTGTAGTAAACATGACCTCTGTAGGATTCTGTAACGTTTCTACAGCTGACAAACAGATATATGGTAGAATGGTAATGCAAAATGTCTTTGCAGTTGATGTACATTAAATACTGTAATGAATTACATATCATTTGTAACAAAAAATACATATATATAAAACGTTCTGATTCTAAAACTGTTAAGAACCACCAAACGTCAAATAAAGCCATACACGCAATGCAGCACGAAAAATACAATTTGTATGAACATTTTGTTGAGAAATGGAAAAGAGTAAAAAGTTTGTTAAATATAGATATTTATAGATTTATTTATACATACTAAGTTCCCGTCACCAACAGGTAGATGACGTATTCTTAGGTAAACCTAAAATTCGATGACGACATGAAAACTAGGCTGAACACTCGATGGCGTTATGAAAACTAACCCGCTGATGAGATAACGCAATCTTTAAAACAAGGACAAATAAATAAATAAAATAAAATATACAACATTTGATATAGCGCCCTATCTAGCTAACATAAACCACTCCAAAGCGCTTTACAGTACATAAATATAAATTGTATACAGTCAATACAATTAGCATATACATTAATCAATACAATATTAAGGAATTCGCAGGAACTGCCTTATCAGGCGATAACTACTGGTCATATGCCACCTGGCTAATACCTCCCTTTGTGTGTATGCCTGTGTGTGTGTGCTGGAGATGTCGATGACGTCGTGAAAAGTAACCGGACGGCTAGATGTTGTGCCCTTTGAAAACGACTTTGAAATTCATCTTGTAAAAGAATGTTGTCCATCTACTGAAATCAATATGACCAATATCATTTTCAATGCACGCAGATAATACGATGCTATTCAGACGCCAGAAAAGCTACATAAACATTTTTAGAAGCAATGACATTTTACAATACAAACACGAAGACACTTGTTTTCAGAAATGGTGTTGGAATGAGAAATAACGATAAGTGGTATTATGCTTCTATATTGAGCTTTTAATACCGCCATTTAGCCTCCTGATGACACTGCAAGTAATTTAGATCCTTCAGTGAAAGTATATGATATAAACACAATGCTGACGACACTGTAAGGTGATATTAACACTAAGGACACAATGCTGACGTCACTGTAAGGTGATATAAACACTAAGGACACAATGCTGACCACACTGTAAGGTGATATAAACACTAAGGACACAATGCTGACGACCCTGTAAGGTGATATAAACATTAATGACACAATGCTGACGACACTGTAAGGTGATATAAACATTAATGACACAATGCTGACGACACTGTAAGGTGATATAAACCCAAGGACACAACACTGACGACACTGTACGGTGATATAAACACTAAGGACACAATGCTGACGACACTGTAAGGTGATATAAACACCAAGGACACAATGCTGACCACTCTGTAAAGTGATATAAACACTAAGAACACAATGCTGACCACACTGTAAGGTGATATAAACACTAAGGACACAATCCTGACGACACTGTAAGGTGATATAAACACCAAGGACACAATGCTGACCACTCTGTAAGGTGATATAAACACTAAGGACACAATGCTGACGACACTGTAAGGTGATATAAACACTAAGGACACAATGCTGACCACACTGTAAGGTGATATAAACACTAAGGACACAATGCTGACGACATTTTGTGTGTACACTACCACCGTAGGTCGCGGCCACCTCACCTACAGACTGACCAACGATCGCGTCCGGACAGATACCTCATTGCTTCAAAAGGTTCGACAGTCCAATTTGACAAGCAAATATACCGATGTGACTAAAGAATGGGTCCTCCATTTCTGTGACTAACGAATGGGTCCTCCATTTCTTCACCATCCCGTATTTTATCCATAATCGACCATTCAATCAGTGGGATCAGATATATAGAGAATAATACATGCCCTTTTCCATATCACACCCAGTATCAACCCGAGACTCCAATATCAACCCGAGGGCCGAATGCCAGAGGACTGATATTGGTCGAGGGTTGATACTGGATGTGATCTGGAATAAGCCATGTTATATTCTGTTCATTGCATACTTTTTATAAGATACCGATAGATCTTCTATCGTATGATCTATTTTTCTTTTGAAATTTTAAAAAGCGAAAAATTTCATAAGGGTTCCGAATGACGTTGTTGGTGGTAGATGGGAAAAAATAGAAGTGTTCCAAAAGGGGTGTGATATGTGTTTTGCGGACTGATACGGAGAGGGCTGATACGGATTTAGGGGTGTGATACGGCGAGTGCTGATATGGGTTAAAGCAATTGTGTCGTATCGCATATACAAAAAATCCGTATTTTTTTTAGTAAGTATGTAATAAATATCAGTACTTCTCAAGGTGTCGGCGAATACGGGAAAGTCTCCTTCAAGTTCCATTCCCATTTTTGTCCATGCTGGTCCAACGCCACAGAATACGTAGACAATCCTGTAAGCCCTGGCTTTTGTGATTGTGTTATTTGATCAGAAATCTATTGTATTGTTACAACTTTGGATAAGATCCGTAACACTGGATTCGGTGAACATTTTTCGGTATCGATGATGATCCCGTTTACACGAAGCAGTGTACGCTAGTTTTTTCAAATCGCATGGTTCTTCTCAGTTGGTATATTTACAAAACAAGCTCAACAAAAAATTGCATTAACTTCTTTTTATTTCGTACTTTCATAGTTAATGAACAAGCAGTAATAGCCGTGTATTCAATATTACAAAGACATGTTATTGGCGTAATACAAGCAGTGTAAGTAACGATAGGATCTTTATCAATTCTTGCAGGATAACATGAAATAGTTACCTAAACTAATACTATTTCTAGCAGAGTTAAGCAGTGAACTATTATGTGCCTCACTCGGACATACTGAAAGCTGTTGGTCTTTTTAATAAAATAAGTTACCATAGCCACTTTCAATATTTAAATTGATGTTTGTCTTTTACCTTGTTTGATGTTTTTATTTAGCATTTGTTTTTGGTCGACCATTTGTTGACCCTAATGACCTATCCTGTGTTAATGGGCCGCTAAGCATTATTATTATTAATAATAAAAATATTCGTGCTTTAGCACGTGTTATTGCAATAAGTGTAAAGCTTCAGAAAAAAATACCCTTCTCTCTGCACTGCTTAATCCTGGACAAAAATAACCCATCCTAACCCCAGTCTGCCTGAATGAACAATTATAATATCATCTTCATTTGAAGTATTGTCAGTTTCAACAAAATCGGTTTCAATGAGAAACGCAGTATTGTTTGGTTTGGTGTTATTTGTTGAACGTCCTATTAACATTTAAGATCATACAAGGACGTGCCTCCATGTGTGTTGTGCATGCAAAACAGGATTCTATCCTTATATATACAATCAGAGCGATATTGATATTTGTTCGAATAATTTCTAAAATATCGGTCTTGTGCAAGTCTAACACAACGGAAGGTATCAAAGCCTATGACGTCATCACTCACTGTGAGAAGTCGTCCTGGTAAGTAAGCAAAATAAGATGTAAACATTTTTTTTAAAATTTAATTGAATACTTCTGACAAAAACTACTTCCGGCGCTACGCGGTATACAAAATGTAACAGAGTAATCAGGTTGATAATATGCTGATGTATTCATACACCAACTGAAAAGTTCATTGAAAAATAACCTTTAAAATGTTTAGTAGGTATATTGAGTCCAAGTTCAGAAGAAATGTAAATATAAAAGATTGACATACATTTCAAACGAATTTTTGTTTATGTTATGTATTCTATATATTAAAAACGCATTTACTGATCATGATTAGATCAGGCAAAGATTATACTTTTTTTGTTATATTATACATGTTAATCATAAAAAGTTTATCCTTCTATTATAACATATTGCTAATAAAGGACTGTATACTTTAACTTTTCCACTGGTTCAACCACAGGTAAAAGCAAGATATATCGACTCCAAAACTCAGGTTAAATATTAGATGTCATTAATTGTATGGAGGATCGTCCTTCAGTACAGTACAATGTATCACTGGTTTTGCTACTATATTCTATATTTCCTTGATTATGATTAGATCCGACTATAATTATACAAGTGATCTAAAAAAATCCGGTTAAATAATGCATATGTTATTGCTGTATAAAAGACTGACATTATACACAAACCTATCACTTATTACGGTTCTGCAACATGGATATTTATAACGTATTCATTTATTAGAATATAGGAAAAGATTATAAAAGTCATCTCCGAAATTCTGATAATATAATACATGTTATCTATCTTTAATAAAATTAACACTACTGTGTACTGAGTACTTAATTTTTCACTGGTTTGACCACAGGAAAAAACGATAAATATATTGTCACCCAAATTCCGGTCACATATTTCATGTTATTTATTTATTAAAGATTGACCGCCAATTCAAACTTATTGTTAATAATACTTCTGCATACTAAATCCGATTTTTTTCAGTGAATCGATATCGTGTCCGAACTTCCGGTTAGAGGTTTACCTTCAATTCCAACATATTGCTGGTTATGTCTATGTATTCTAGATTTATATAACGTTTTTCTTGACTATGATTAGATCAACCTATGATTAAACATATGATGCACAACATTCCGGTTAAATAATATAGACGTTTGTTACTGTATAATAGACTGACATTATATACAAAACCCATATATATCGTCTCCAAACTTCAGTTTACATATTACATGCTATTATTTGTATAAAAGATTGACATACAATGCAATTGTAATTCTGGTTTATGCACTATTTAACATGTTTTTATAACATGTTCACTGATGTTCCGGTCATAAAATGCATATTGTTTATAAAAATGACATTGAACTCAAATTCTAAACCGATTGAATATCAAGTCAATTCTATATCAATCATCTTCGAATTTCCGGTTATACAAATAATACATGGTTTATAATATCAAAGGTTGACTTTTATAATTACTAAAACATTTTGCTTATTAAATTGCCGTTTACTGGTTATTTATAATGTATTTACTGATTTTAGAACATGCTTATGTACAAGACGTCTCTGATTTTCTGTTTAAAAGTTACATTTTGAATCAGATTGAAATTCAACTCCAACTGACCCCTGATATTTATCCTATATACATGATATTTATACTGTTTTAACTGATTATACTATTTTCTTACTGTTTTTGATTGATTTTTTCCGGTCATAATGAAATATGTATTGCCCTTGTACAAGGGAATCACGATTCCTTGTTTCTCATCGATTAATCATGTCTCAGTAGTGTTTCCCTACAGTAAGGGCACAAAGCTTAAAATAACGTATTCTAACAGTAAATAACAAAGTATAAGTAGTCCTTATTTTTTTCCCTATAAAAGATGTAAAAAGATTCATTTATTGCTCTCGTCGTCGGGGAAACATTACCCC
>NW_018407547.1:363539-363976 GCF_002113885.1 Mizuhopecten yessoensis
CCCCCGATTAATAAGGCTTTTACGAGAGCTTGAAACATGATTTTAATCTTTGTGAAATGTACCGCTTTTTGACTACTGAGAACATGAACTGTGCATACTTACAAGGACATATTGGCTATATATACTGAGTATGGGTGGTAAGGTGAAGCAGTGGATAACGCTCTCACCTATCACATATTCAAGCAGGGTTCGCTTCCCCAATCAGGCGTAAAAACGTATTGGTAACCAGCCTTACTCGCGTGGGTTTTCTCCGGGTACTCCGGTTTTCCTCCACGCCTCCCACTCTTCAATACGCAATACTAGTAATAGTAAAAATTGTGAAAAATAAATATATTGATTATATTTAAAGAATAGAATAAAATACTATTAGAATATATATTTTTTTATGCTGATTTTTTTTTTATATAAGACACTAATAATATACTCTTGTAATCGGT
>NW_018407547.1:371222-371384 GCF_002113885.1 Mizuhopecten yessoensis
AATAGCAATAGTAGATTTTTCAACCCATTGCCGGACAAATGCATGACTATTTGTCCCACCAAATCCGAAACAGTTAATGCAGGCAGCTCTTGAACCGTCGTGAAGTGTAGACCATGGTGAAACTGATGTAGGTACATCGAGTTCATATTTCTCAAAGTTTAT
>NW_018407547.1:372367-372440 GCF_002113885.1 Mizuhopecten yessoensis
GCACATATATCTCGTCTACATTTAACAACATAGTTGACATATATATCAAATTATTAGTATAATCTACTATGTG
>NW_018407547.1:373232-374185 GCF_002113885.1 Mizuhopecten yessoensis
AAGAGGGTTTTCAGGTTCCTTACCAGCATAGGACTAAGCATACTCTTATTCAGGCGTTTGTTGATATTCAGGCAAGTCATTTATCAGTTACGAAGATTACAATATTTGACTGACATTTTACATGGTATAATATAAAACTCAACCATGATATTGTATAAGTTAACACACGTTAAGGATGTACACCTCGGAGAAGTAAAAAAATTCCTGTATTAAACTTTTTTTCTTATATGAATTTTTAGAAAAGGGAACACAACAGGTGATTTAATGTGAATTTTCGGGTTTTGACCATTTGAAGAAAAATTCATACAATTTCTTCCAAATGTGTTATCAGAGATGCATGAATGTTTGTTGAATTGTTAAAAATAGTATTTTCTTTTAAATTATGAAAGTAAAATTTCCTTATCTTATTTATTTTACTCAGAAATGCGATTTTAGTTACCCCTACCCCTTATTTGTAATGAAAAAATGCAAATTTTTTCACAATTTTTTGCAGATTAAACGCTTGATATAAGAAATTCCTGAATTAAACTTATTTTCGTAGTCAATGAATCAAAAGAAAATGTGTTTCTCTTTCTAAAACAGCCACAAAAATGGGGGGTCGGTGTGCAATTTTTTTTGTCCCATTATTATTTGTGTTATTTTTCCCCTTTTTCGGGGTCAAAAATCAAAAGTGCTTCAGTTACCCTAATACGTAAAAAAATAATACCAATAATATGTAACTTTCCACTTTTTTGCATATTATTTTAATCATATTGAACATTATAAAGTTGTACAGCAAAATTGAACCTGCTACATTTAGAAATGGTGACACAATGACAATTTAAGTGATCAATCTAGTGTCAAAAAAGGTGAAACTTTGCCCTTTGTGAAGCATAAGAAATTCATTTTTTTTTTTCAAAATGGCCGCAAGATTGGTATTTTTTTTCAAATTCTTTTAAAAAATATTCTACACA
>NW_018407547.1:378675-392501 GCF_002113885.1 Mizuhopecten yessoensis
AGTAACCTGTTAATGACATTAACGTGTAGCGCATCGTTAGGAAACGATACACATTATTAAAATATGTAGGACTCCCTCTTACTGACCCTCCCACCAGGGTTATTGCTCTATCTTCAACATTTCTTGATTTCACAATCACAAACTCAAATTTTGCTTAAACATATATCACAGCGACCCTGCCTCGTGAAGTGATAACTGTTCTTTCACTGATATTCCCCTTTCTTAAAGATATTAAACTTACATTCTTAACGCCCCTTTAGCACAGAAGTGGTCATACGGGGTATTTAAAGGTATGTAAAACAAGTAAATAGACATTACATAAAACAACCGAAGATGTCATTATAAATATCGAAGGTGGCTATGCTTAGCTATATCCTAACTTTTAAAGCAGCGTGCAAGGAAGTTAATGATATTGAAACAATGCCGATTTAGCCGAGATTTCAGAATATTTATCAAAACTGCGACCCCCTCTAATTAACACTTCTTGAACAATGCTAGTTAGTATGATCATTTGATATTATCACGTCTACAAAATAACATCGTACTGTCTTGATCTATAAGTTACTTATGTATACCTAAAACGATATCACGTTTAAATCTATAAGAATGACCTTACAAGCCTGATATGTTTTCTATCCGTCCTAGTAGTACGATATATACGATAAAATATTACTGTATTACAAGGAATGAACATTCGTTGTTTTGGTGGTTGCTATTGAACCACGAAACTAAATACAACAAATTTGAATGGTATACGTGTTATCTACTGTTTGTTAGTATAAAATAGCCATGAAAATTTGTACCACGAAATGATCTAAAAGGCCTGAAACCAAGAAGGAAATTACCACGAACATTTCGTGTTATACAGTATTAGACTGGGTTTTTAACGGACCATCAACACAGACGAGGTCTTTAACGGACCATCAACACAGACGAGGTTTTTAACGGACCATCAACACAGACGAGGTTTTTAACGGACCATCAACACAGACGAGGTCTTTACGGACCATCAACACAGACGAGGTCTTTACGGACCATCAACACAGACGAGGTCTTTACGGACAATAAAAGGTAGATATAAAGCATACAAAAGAAAAATTACATTAAACAAACGAATAAGCAAGTGGCTAAGGTTAGTTATAGGTTTTTGAACAAACTAGCGCTTTACAAAAAATAACGATTTCCTTAAGGCTAACTATATACATGTGACGTCAAGAGAGCAGTTTGTAAACATGGCGCCAGACTTTGCAAGAAATGTTTAAAGACAACTATCTCACATTCAGAATCATATTTGCCTATTCCATACCATATACAATATGTATTTATTACTCAAAATTGTATTACTCAGAATACACTCAAGAGAGCCTTAAAATACCCTATACCTTTAGAAACTGTATTATTTTGAAGGACAATAATTAATTTGTTTTATAGGTTTATTATATTCAAATGACAACCAAGTATCCTGTGTCTTTAGATATTATTTGTGCAGGATAACCATTTACTTGTTTCTCGTCACACTCGTTAAATATATGTTTCCAAGGGGCAACCATATAAATATTTTGATTATCTAATTTATATAAATTGGAAACTAGTAGTTTAGAAATATTTGGAATATAGAACAAAATATTATATAGAAACGTATATATTCGTTTCAATTGATACATGTAAAATGCATTATAATAATTCACATCTAATTATAGACTTGGACAATAAAATCATTCTTAGTAGTACATTACTTACTTAGACAAAAGTCCTGCTCGGCGGACATAGGTTTTCCCGTAAGCATCCGGGTCAGGGTCGTAGATTGCGTCCAGGTTCCACCTGTCCTTTGGTATCTCATTCACATGGTTCTCTCCGTTCACCAACACTTTCCAAAATTCTTTAATGTTATTGGCGCCTGGAAATCGGCAGCCAATACCGACTATAGCTATCTCCTCTACATCCCCCATCGCTAGCAGTACCTATTGCCCGACCATCCCTATTGGTGTAGTCACAATGACAGATCAGTACAGGTATTATATAGTCTGTAAAACGTTACAATTTCATGTACAGCATTACGCATGTCACGTTTTAGGTTTTTTTTATCTTCAATTAATTCAGTTCATTTAGATTTCTGTCAGGTTGTGCTTTATGTGTTAATTGCGAGATAAAAAACACTAGCGGTATCGGTTCATCGCACGAGGTCAATGGATAGATATTAAAATATTTTGCTTTTAACTCTTATTGTCAACCCCCTCAGCTTTGCTCAAGTGACCTATTCTAATCGCTTTCCGTCCGTCGTCGTCCGTTGTCCGTCGTGCGTCGTTCGTAAACTTTTTACAATTTCAACTTCTTTTCATGAACCAGCTGATGATTTTTTTTTCAAACTTGGTCAGAATCATCCTTGGTAGATGAGGCTACAAAATTGTAAAATTGGTATTCCTACCCCAACCCCTGGGGCCAGGGCGGGGCCCCAAAAGGAAAATTAACCAATATTTCAAAAATCTTCTCCAGACTCAGAGGTACTACATCCAATTTCTCTGCATGAAAAGAAAGATCATCAGGGGCTTTATTTAAGTTGTAAATTTTAGGACCCCCGAGCTATCCATTCTCCCTTGGGGAGGGGGTAAAGTTTATTATAGTTAATATAGGGAAATAACACTTTTGGGTATATTTTGACAACTTTCTGTAGGAAATTATTTTTACTTGGTGAAAATTATCCTTGGAAGAAGGTGGTTTCAAATTGTAAAATTGGGATTCCTACCCCAACATCTGGGGCCAGGGTGGGGCCTCAAAAGGAAAATTAACCAATATTTCAAAAATCTTCTTATCCAGACTCAGAGGTACTACATTCAATTTCAGTGCATAAAAAGAAAGATCATCAGGGCTTTTATTTAAATTGTAAATTTCAGGACCCCCGAGATATCCGTTCTCCCTTGGGGAGGAGGTAAAGTTTACTATAGTTTATATAGGAAAATAACATTTTTGGGTATATTTTATCCATTTTCAGCAGAAAATTACTCAAACTTAGTCAGAATCATTTTGGTGAATGAGGGTATTACATTGTAAAATAAGGATTCCTGTCCAATCCCCAGGGGCTAGGACGGGGCCCCAAAGGGAACATTTACCAATATCTTCAAATTCTTATCCTTTGATGACAGGACAAGTATTGTATTTCACTCAGTTTACATGCTGATTTCCATATCACATCTAAACAATAAAATAAAGCTACCAGTACATATGATATAACTCAGGTGACCGCTAAGGACCTTGGGCCTCTTGTTCATTGTCTAATACGTAAATAGATGCAAAATGTTTTTAAAAAGGCAATACCACTCTTTATTGCATGCTCGCTTGCACATGCGCACGCATGTAATTATGATTCGTTTGTTAAATGAATACTAACATGAACAAAATAGCCTCGCTAATCCAGCCACCTTCATTCCGAGATAATTAATTGTTCCCAAACAATTTATTATTACATTAAGATGTGTCGCTATCGAAGCTCGACTATGCTTTTATACTCTTAATAAGTAAACTATTTGTTCTAACGCTCAATATTTGTATAATACGACCCATCAACAGAAGTAGTCACTAAGAGCCAAACAACACTTAGGTCTGTACACGGCCCGATCTATCTATCATTGTTCTCTACGTGATAATTTCTACTAATCCTTAATCAGTATAACGATTCATATCGCTTATCTATAACATAATCATAATTGATACATGTCTAAAACAAATTAATATTACTTACCGAATGAAAAAATGGACATGTTGAAATGTGCGTAAACGGAAACGAAAAACAAGCAAGGTAGGCGGTAATTGATTTTTTTGTTTTGTTCAGGCTAAATGGCCACTTGACATAAAGTCACCTCGGACCTAAAGCGTACGCAAATGGCACGCAAATACTTGACACATAAAAGGCTACAAACAGGAATATATTGGAAAACGATTATCGATATTATATTTTTTACAGATCAATACCAGTGGCTATGAAATGTTCAAAAGAGAATATAGTATCACAAGCGAAACGGTTAGGTTGGTCTTAATCCGTAAGCAAATATATATGCACCAGTAATAAGCTTCAGTCACGTTTGCGCCTATTTCCGAAAAGGCGCCCGGGCGATGAGTCTTTTGGCCAAAATCAGTCGGCAAGACGGGGGACCGAAACTGTGCGGTGTCCGTAGTGATATTCAGTCGGCGTCCACCCGATATCTGGACGGGCATCGGCCGATGCTTCCGGCGTCCGGACGGCATTCATTCGGGCATCGATATATACACGCCATATAAAATGCGAAATATCGTACGGGCTACGTACGTATCCTGTACGTATCTCATACGTATCCTGTACGTATCTCTTACGTATCCTGTACGTATCTCATACGTATCCCGACCGTCACACGGCTGCACGAACATCTTCCGGCTACCCAACGACAGCCCGGCCATTGTCAGATAGCCTTGCGGTATCCTTGCGATAGTCCTACGGGCTCCCTACGGTATCATTCAGGTTTCCGTTCGATTTAATTCGGCAAACTGTTTGCGGGAGTCGTGCGGTGCTCGTATCTAATGTGACCATACTCATGGCGAATCCCAGACATTGGCCGGCGCAAATGTGACTGACGTATAATGCATCTATATTCCATTCTAAAAGATGCACGTGCCACGGACTCGGGTGGTTGTACCTTTAAAACTAGGTAAAAGATACAGTATGCGAAACGAGTTACACTGCATTATACAGATGGCGACATATTGATACTTCCCGTTATTCTGAATCCGTTTGACGACAGGGGTTTTGGCTGATTTCTTATGCGCAATCATTTATCAACTTTCTAATTTACTTTCCACACTGACCTATTTTATCACATAGCGGCCTCGGGCAAACAGTTCCACAGGGCTTCCCCCTACCTCGGGATGATAGTATATAAATATGATATTCATTAGCAGGTGACAGTGAATATTGTCAACCCGAGAAAACCTCGGGTGACAATGGGTTTTTGAGGGTTGACAATATTCACTGTCACCTGCTAATGAATGTCATATCTATTTTGTTACACCAAAATTCTTTGTAGCTCAGAAACGGCAGCAAACCTCGATAATGACATCTTGTTTGTTGATAGTCTGCTGTTTACAATCGCTATCGCACCGGCGCTTGATGAAATTGTCTGTTGCCGTCAAACGTTCTTGTGACCATCACGGTGAGGAAACGAAGCGGTGCACGCACATTTTTCGCGCATGTGATATTTTTCGTGTCAAATCAACATAATTTCCCAACTAAAACTTCTTTATTCACGGAATTGTTTAAAGGGATATTTACAGTGTCTTGAACTCAACTTCATTAAATAACTCATTGTATGCCTTAAAGCAGCATGACAGTTTAACTCACAATAATTAATTAATTCTGTTCATTTAAAAAACAATCATGAGATAGACACTGGAAAAAACAGGTTGCGTGTACAATTTCGTTCTCAAAATGCCACGGGTTTGGCCTTTAGAGCAGACACCGTGGACCTGATCGTACCATTGGTTTCAAAGAAAATGAAATGATCATAATAATTAGAATGAAAATTTTGTTTTTCTTTGAAAAATAATTAACTGAATATTTTACCTTTCATATCTCGGAACGGAAATTACAACATTTACCGTGAAAATTAAAAACACAAACGCATAAAACAAGTATTGTTCAAACAATAATTATCAGGTATTTTGTTATTATTGCAAACAAAATATTTTCGAAATCTTTCTTTATATCAATTTTCGTCATTGTGACGCCATACCAAGTTTAAGGTCAATCAATTACGCCGACAAACCACCTTCAGCACATACGCATACGCCTCTGAACTAAAAGAACGCATTAGTGGCCTAATGGTATAAATCCAGTTATTATTACACTACACGTAAAATGTAATTTTGATATAAAACGTGCAAAGTATCATATCGCCAATTGTGACGTCACATTAAACCGTGAAATGACATGATGACAAAATTGTAGCGTTTTTCTTTACTTTTTCTACTGATTTTTATGACCGAAATTATATCATAAATGTAGGTAACACTTACATATAAAAAGAAATATTGAAGTTCTTGCTGCTACCTGTAAAATATGATTTTGTTGGACTTCTCTTTACATTTTGAAATTGTAAACTCTTATCTGATTATCGCAGGATCCTGTTAATATATTTGAACACAACCAGTTATACGTGTATCAATATCCCTGGTCATTCGCTTATCTGTTGACATAACGATGACTAGCGTATATACGTTTTGCGTGGCCATAATATATTTTATTGAAAACCATTATATTATACTGACATCGGTAGATGCATTTATTTAGGAATTGAACAAACCCGTATACATGTGTAATGGAGATTTGGTATGTGTATTAACGTAAATCATAATATCTCTATTTTGATATGATAAGCGTATCACTTGACCATTTGACTGATGTTTGTAACAGATTCATAACATAACAGTAAGTGCGTTAATTTAAAAAAGCACGAGTGTTTTTTGAAAAGATAGCGGTATTAACGTTTGAATGCATTCAAACTATAAATAAGAAAGGTCTCTGAGAATGTCATGCGTTTTGAATCATTGTTGCTTAATTTAAAATTCTCTTGTGAATATACAGAAATCAGAGGCCATTTAAATAGACCACAGTCATTTAATAGGTTTAAAAGGCCGAGTGGGTGTATTGAGCATACTTTTTTTTTGTATAGACTTGTTTGAACGTTTCTTAAGTCTTTTTCTATATATAGATTTTCGTGACAGTCACACTCTATAGAAATCCATAGAATCAACACTGACATTACCCCAGACATTACCTTCTTACAAGCTCATAACGCAAATAGTTCTATTGGCACAGATTATTTTATTGTTTACCCAGTTATTAGTATATATAAATCAGTATGTATGTGGTACCTACGGCGTGTGTCATATATTATAATTTTTCTACAATGTTTTTTTTTTCAAGCATGTTTGAGTGTGTTATGATTTGATACTGGATTACTAATACCTCTTCGTAAACACCATGTATTAGCCAACGACTTTTTATGGCCATTCTGGTAAGGCAGAGATCGATACCTTCTGAGAGACGTATACAAATTGCTAAGGAAAATGCAACTTGAGAATATGATATCGAAGTTTTCATTTTTTACACAAACAATGTACGTATTAAACGTGTCGCAAGATTTCTAGACCGACTGGTCCCTCTGTGAAGCTATGACTATTGAACAACTTGATCACATGTTTGCTGCGTCAAGAGATGTTTGCAAATGAAACCACGGGCATACAAAAAATGTAATATGGGTTTTTTACTTAATGTGTAATGTCGATCACGTCGGAGTATGGTATAAATATTTTGCTCTACTCATTAGAATTACTCTACAGTGGTTTTAATAACGAAAGTGTCTGTTTAGGATGTTTAGAAGCAAATAGATCTCTTAAAAGCTGTTTATACAACGAGCGGCTAACACACATGTTTATATAATAATAATAAAAGTAAACTTTATTAATTGAGGATAAAAAAACCTGTTTACCAAAGCTAATCTTCCACAGGGTCCTCTGTTTGTAAAAGGGTTAGGTAAAAACATGATAAAATAGAAAACAAATGAGCATTCAAATTATTATCACGGTAAGTATAGGAATAAAAGTAGTTGAGCTTATCAAATTACTATAATTTGAGTAAATATATATACAATTAAAGGGTCATGATACACTATTCTAAGCTGAACCAATATGGTATTCAGTAAAAGACCAAATGTCTAAATTACATATATGCTAATGTACCACAAAATGTAATAAACGTATATAATTAAAACCTATAAATATTAAGTTTTTCAACACACCACTTTAAAAGATTCATAAATACATAATGATATCCCCTACGAGCAAACATCGGATTCGCTGTCATTAACTATGTATAACACATACTAACTGATATTTACGTCTAGTGGGTTTCTACAATATATAGGTTTTTTCCCGAACATGTATGACTAGGTATGAGGCAAAGCGAAGTCGAATCGAATTGTCGGTATGATTCGTCATTTCGTACATATATAACAACGAAGTGTACATACGCTTATAGCATCTCCGAATCGACTTCGACTTTATACTTTTACATTTATTTGGTACACACGCTTCACTGGTCATTTGTTTGATGAAGGTGACATGGTACATGAACATATCGTTCTAGTATCCGAAACCTCACACAACAACTATTACTGGTTGTGATACATAACATTTCTACTGTAAATATATACCGTTTGTTTGTAAACGGTTTTGGAAAACACCGTTAACAACCATAAACATCCCAGTAACTTAGTGCACATTCAAAATATAACCGGCATATTCATTTCATTTTTGCCAGTGACAGGGTGAACATATGATAAAAGAATGATGATGAAATCTTACCAAATAACAGCAGAAACGCATAATTGTGTTAGGTAGCCAATGGCAAATGACACAGCCTTGTTAGTCGTCAAGCGTGATGTCGTAAGAATATGGCACCAGAGAATAAGCTTTTATATTCCTGACTGTTTTGATCTGGTAAAATTTTCGTCGTTGTAGGAGGTTTTATGAAATGGAATGCATAGAAGAATTTTATTCGTGTTTTCCATTGAATTTCATTGTATAGTTCACTCATATGGTATATTAAAATATGGGTATATCTGACATAGAAGTGAAATATTCATTGTTTTCAACCGGAAACCATTAATCATCCTCTATATGTATAACGATTACTAGTTTTAATTTTGATAATTGATAAACAATTTATACAAAACATTCTTAATGTTCTAAGCAATTAATAATGCGTTCACCCCTAACTTTAAAAATATGTTTCCCTTATTCGTACTTGTAGTAATTATAATACATCTATTAAATTGATTTCATAAAAAACCCACTTCCTCTTGATGAATTTAAGATTGTACATGTTAGTTAATTTCTATTTTTGGTAAAACATTACTTCCAATGGAGCATACAACAAACAAAAACTCCAATGTCACACAAACACAAAGCCAATGTCACAAACAAGTTTTTAGTAAGTAACATCGATTTTGTTTTATACAATTTCAGTTAATAACATTGTTGTATTTACAATTGTATAAC
Source organism: Mizuhopecten yessoensis (assembly GCF_002113885.1). Lineage (NCBI taxonomy): Eukaryota > Metazoa > Mollusca > Bivalvia > Pectinida > Pectinidae > Mizuhopecten > Mizuhopecten yessoensis. Next base: position 387,760 of record NW_018407547.1, read on the forward strand.
ATGATATTTCAAATTATTTTCAGAATCATTCAGTGAACTTTGTATAAGTGGCTACTACAGCAATTATAGATACTACACATATTGCAGCTCGGGATGTTGTGGCAGCTATTACAACGAGTACTGTTGTAGCTCACTAGAGTAAGTATGTCTGCTGCTAAACCAATACTATTGTAGCTCACTAGAGTAAGTATATCTGCTGCTAAAACCAGTACTGTTGTAGCTCACTAGAGTGAGTATATCTGCTGCTTAAACAAGTACTGTTGTAGCTCACTAGAGTAAGTATGTCTGCTGCTAAACCAATACAATTGTAGCTCACTAGAGTACGTATGTCTGCTGCTAAAACCAATACTATTGTAGTTCACTAGAATAAGTATATCTGCTGCTAAAACCAGTACTGTTGTAGCTCACTAGAGTAAGTATGTCTGCTGCTAAAACCANAGTGAGTATATCTGCTGCTAAACCACTACTATTGTAGCTCACTAGAGTAAGTATATCTGCTGCTAAACCACTACTATTATAGCTCACTACAGTGAGTATATCTGCTGCTAAACCACTACTATTGTAGCTCACTAGAGTAAGTATATCTGCTGCTAAAACCAGTACTGTTGTAGCTCACTAGAGTGAGTATATCTGCTGCTAAAACAAGTACTGTTGTAGCTCACTAGAGTAAATATGTCTGCTGCTAAACCAATACAATTGTAGCTCACTAGAGTACGTATGTCTGCTGCTAAAACCAATACTATTGTAGTTCACTAGAATAAGAATATCTGCTGCTAAAACCAGTACTGTTGTAGCTCACTAGAGTAAGTATGTCTGCTGCTAAAACCAGTACTGTTGTATGTATGTATACATACGTACATATGTATGACATATACTATGTATGTATGTATGTATGTATGTGTATGTGTGTGTGTGTGTATGTGTGTGTGTGTGTGTGTGTGTGTGTGTGTGTGTGTGTTTGTATTCAAATTATGATTAATAATGACGGAATTTCAGGGAAAGTTGAAATTTTTCAAATCAAAGTGATGATAAAACAAATGTTTATTTGTTTTCATTTGCAATGATATAAAAACATCGCACCATTTATAATCTAGATTGCAGATATATATTTTACAGTGAAATGAACTGAATGTCTCGCAATTATCTTAAAACATATATGTACCTTAAGATGCTACAGTTTTCCTTTTTAAATAGTATATTCGTTGCCATACTAGGTAACGTTTAACTACTTATAGTTGCAAGTATTTCAATATGCACTGACATTCACTTAATATCCGTTGTTCACACAAACTGCAGTCATGATCTCATAACCTCACCATATCACGTGACAATTTTCCATCAACGTCACTGTATGTGGGCGGGTCTATGCAAATATCATATACAGTGCATATAAGTTGAGTTAACAAGGTTTATCCAAATATCAGGCTGTTTTTCTGGTGACACGTTTATATATTTTGAAAAAATAACAACTTTATATCCGTTCAGCAGACTACCGTTTAAAATTATCATGAAGCATTCACAGAGAAATAATCGGAAAATATACGGACTAGTTTTCTTTTTTGGTCAGGTTATGAATTATTAATTCCAGCTAAGCACAAGTGGACTTATCATAGATGGCTTCGGCATTTATTTAATTTACATGTGCTCAACTGAAGTTCTCACTTCATTGCCTAACCAAATAATAGAAAACTGTTCCTTAGATAGTTTGTAATTGGATTCTTACTGGTCCAATTATATAGACATTGCAATACAATGAGAAGGCAAATGTTGTTATGAGACTATAACAACATTTGCTATTGTAACGTCATCAATCTCTGTTGTGACGTCATCAATTTCATTGTTGTCAACACTTAATCTGCTGTTCGAAGAAGTGTTCGAAATGACTAAATAAAGCGTAACTACTCTATCAAAAAAATGTAAATATAAATGATGAACATTTTAGCAAATATTGTTATGGTCCAATAACACACATTTCTATTGCTGACAAACTTACATAAAGTAACCGGGATATATTTAGTTTGTCATCAATAGCAATGTGTGTTATAGGACCAAAACAACATTTGCTAAAACATTCATTGCTGAACTAATGTAAAAGAAACTATATCACACAATCGAACAGATAAAAGACCACCGGACACATGAACAGCAAAAGTGGCCACGGTTATTTATTTCTCGCTCCTCAGACAGAGATATCCCACGTCATACCCGTTGCTGGATTTTTCTAAGATTTTTCTATCTCGTCTGATCTTTCTTGCACCTTTACGTGACATTTCGCGGAATTTTTACACTGCGATGTGTTCATCCGCGCGTTAACTGCTTGAAATTGACAATCTGCATTATAAATGTTGTTTTGTTGTTATATTGTTATATGTATAGTTTTGATGTTGTTAGATATCTGATGTTGTAGATAAAATATAATCTACACTATGAAGTACGTTGTCATCTATGCAAGAACGGACAGCATTTTTACGCGGAAGCATTCAAATGTAGCTTAACTAGTGAAGAGGTCATTATCATTTGAGGCTCCAGAAGGAAAACATGAAGATTTTAGCAAAGGCTCTGAATAAGATCGGGTTATCTCAGTCTCGGGCTAAGATTCTGTAACATCCCAACATCGGCTTACGCCTCGGTTGGGATTTTGTTACAGAATCTTAACCCTCGACTGAGATAACACGATCTCGCTCAGTTACAGGTAATAGATTTTATTAAACTTTATAACAAGATAAACAAAGTTGTTCAGACATTAGAGTTTCGAAAAAGAAAATAGATAAAAAAAAAGTTTTACTGTAAATAGTTCGCCACATGCTATGCATTGACGCTGGTCCACGCGTTTCAATATGAAGGAATGCGTAATGTATGAATGACCCATCCGGATACGGGCAAAGACAACCTCGTCTCGGCGGTTTTTCTCAATAGCTGGGATACCATTTCCCGACAGAAGGTTTTACAGAGTTTAATTTTATTGCAAAATGTGTAATGTATGATTTAAAATAGGTAAAATGAAGTTTAAAATTAACATGTGGTAGTAATTAATCTGCATTTGCGGTGCAATCTATCTTTCTGTTACCTGGTATTTCCATATTTCCGGGAACTCAGCATGATATAATGTGATATTTTGCTGATATAATATGTAATAAGTCATCATTAGCGATAAAAATCCCCTCGCGTTCACACTTTGTATGACATATATATATGGAAATGAATAGAAAAGTCATTATCTGCTCTCGCGACTGCATTCTTCGATGGATAACACATTGTTATCGTGCAGTTTTTATGTTGCTTGCACAAGAATATCTTTGTTGACAGTGTTTTGTTTTGAAAATAGTAACAGTTAACTTGACCTTAAACGTTGAAACCCGAAACGCAGACTTGCTCAAGGTATTGTCATACCAAACACTTGTATGAAGTTTCATGAAATTCCGTTGAGAAATGCTGAATCCTATATTCCCTCGAACTATCGTTGCGAGAGGACAAAAACTGGTAAATATTGTACTACTGATTGAGATATTCTTTAATTTCTTGTTGCAAAGGCTCTGAATAATAGATAGGGCAACATACTAGATGATTGACTTCGGTACATCATTTGATTACATGTGTTTAAGGGGGAAATGGATAGCATGGGCTTCCGTAGAAAATAGTGATGCATAATATGACAGCCGGCATCAAATCCAAGAGCGGTATATTTTGCAACCATGTCTGTGGCGATCTTATGATCATATTTCGAACTATCAGTATAAAATTATCTCAAGCCCTTATATTTCAACCGCATGTTCCAAAAGGCTGAACAAATGCGTAATTTTCAGTCCTTATATTTCAACTGCAGGTTCGAAAAGGATGAACAAAAGGCGAATAACAACCCAGGCCGAAATCATTAAGGAACATGGCTCTTTAGTTATGTTTATATTGCGTGATTAAGGTTAAGTAGGATGTTAATATATGTATATAGTTAGTATCACTGGACATACCATTAATGTCATGGGAAACGAAGTCATGTTTTATTGTTTTCAAAGTTGAAGTGATATTAAATGATCATATTAAATATGATTTTCCTTTTTCTTATAAAATGTTTTAATGTTTTAGGGTTGGAACCATAGCGGGAATCGTAATTGGATGCATTTTTGCACTAGTAATCCTGGTCGTCGTCATTATCTGTGTGTGTGCCCAGTGTAAGAAGAAAAAGACCGGTGTGGTTATCAGCAACAATCAACCTCATACTGCAGTAGCATTTGGTACGTATTTCTCTAATAAACTGTCGTCATTAACTAGAATAGTCGTCGGTACATGATATCTCAATATCAGTAACAACGTTCAATTTCTGAGCAAAATGGAATTTGCACGTGATATCTTCCTGGATTTAATATTGCGTCAACATTCCTTGCTCATAACTGTATTCATACAAACGACAAACATTACAAGGTTGCAATTTATGCATCCCTGCAGAAATGGAAGGGGTGGGGATGGGGGGGGGGAGGGGGGAATGTGTACCCTCTTCTTCTACTTCGGGTTCCCAGCATAGTCTTTCATCCAGTCACGTTATGCCGACAACAGGGTAACTTGTAAACGCGATTACCCTAAATGCTGAGAGTTTGTTATCGCGAAAGTTTGTTATCGCGACAGATCAAACACTGCAAATTCTCCCAACCTCCACAGACTATCTCCCGTTTTAGCTGGAGAATATCAGTTTGTCGCCCCGTAGTGGAAGATAGCTTCGACAGAATGGCGCGAACCAAGTCATAACAATA